>NC_034598.1:90984872-91048548 GCF_900095145.1 Mus pahari | reverse complement strand
TTCCCTTCCCTCCCCTCCCCTCCTTTCCCCTCCCCTCCCCTCTCCTCTCTGTCTCTCTTTCTCTTTAGACATATTCCATTTCCATCCTGTCTATATTGTCTTTTCTTTGTCTTTCTTTGCCGCTCCCATTTTTCTTACATTCCATTACAGATCTGGTTGTCTGCTGCCCAATCTCCCTCTCCTTATCCCGCCTCGCGTGCTGAAGCCCTAACTCAGGGCTTCCAGCATTTGGGGCAAGTGCTAAACCACTGAGATGTGCCTGTAGCCCTAAACACTTACTTTATGTGAAGAAGTGGTCTATTTACATAATTCCTCTGCAGCCAGTAAGCCTAAGATCTATTGCAGTCTAGTAATAAGTGTAACAGTATGGCAACTGCCATCTTCAGAGAACAGGGAAAATGAGTTAGGACGAGAAAGCTAAAGATCGGGTGTGTTCCCTCCCCCTGCAACCTTCTGAGCTGTTTGTAACAAATCCAAGCTCTGAGAGGTTTTTATTTAAATGATTCATCGAAGACATCCTCTGTGGGCCCTGCTGTTCCCAGGACCCTACATTCCAGGCAGAAATTTGGGGGCAGGAACGATCGTGCATGTCTGAGCATATACTTCAGAAGCAGAATGGAATTTGGAGCCGCTTTTTTTTTTTTCTCCCTACTCTGAAAGCTTACACTCACTTTGGCTTCCTGACATGAGTATGTATGCATGGTGTGAGCCATGGCTATCCCTCCCCACACCCCTCCCTTTCTTCTGTTTCTTAACACTACTCTGCATTAAGGCATTGGGGTGTTGCTGGTCATAGATGCTAAGGAGGTCTCTAATCGGAGCACACCTGGACCTTGTCACTCACTAACTGACCTTTGTCACCTGACTAACTCAAAGCTTCTCATTGCGATTTAATGTGCATTAGTATCCTGGCCTCAGCGTGTCATTTTGCAAGCCTGCACTGTGACTAGGCACCTTCTGTAGGGTCTTTCCCAAAGCAGAAGTTTTTAATTTAGATGAAATTCAAATGCTCTATTTCTCCATTTTGACCATGAATTGTCCTAAGAACTCTCCTCTAAGTCTTAAGTCTGGGAGATTTCCTTCTATTTTCTTCTAAAAGTTTAATAGCTTTGCGTTTCACATACAAATACAACTTCTATTTTTAGTTAATTTTTAAACCATTTTAATTTTTTAAATAAAGTTTTTGGCTTGGATTATAATTCTTACTATATGTATATGTAAAATTGTTATTATATGTATGTATTTTATGTATATGTAGAATTCTTATTATATGTATGACTCTAGCCATACATCTGACAGAGGATTACTATAGAGAATATATAAAGAATTCTCCAAACCCAAACAACCCAATCAACAAATGGGTGAATGAGATGAACAGACACTACTCAAAAGATAAAGCACAAATAGCCAACAAATATGAAAAAAAAGAATGCCCAACATCTTTAGCCTTGGGGAAGGGACAATTAAAGCTTCATAGAGATTGAATCTTACCCCAAGTGCTGGCAAGGTTGCTGGGGGAAGGGGAACACTTACCCATGGCAGGCGGGAGTGTAAATTTACCCAGATATATGGAAGTAACCATGGAGCTTAAAGAACTGGAAGATCAACTAGCATGTGACCCAGATATGCCACTCCTGGTATATGCCCAAAGGAATCTTAAGCCAACACATCACAGAAACACTTTCATGTTGGTTCACTGTAATGACAGCCAGGCTATGGAATCAGTCTAGGTATCAGTGGACACGTACAAGGGACAGTTTGAGCTCAGAACCACCAAGACTGAGTCCTCAGCCCAGAGGAGATTTATTTGATCCAGAGGAACAGAAAGCAGGGAATAAGAGACAAAGACAGGAGATAGAGAATGAAGGAGAAGGGAACAAGGGAGACAGAAGAAGACTAATTGTCCTGGGAGACAAAGGACTGCCTGTGGTTAAAGATAGACGTGGCCTATAGGAAAATGTCAGTTTATAAAGTTACAAGGAGGAAATTCATGTTAAGATGAGGTGTTTAATTTTTATTGCACATGTTAATTAGGTGAGCCAAAGGGGGTTTTGATTTCTGGATTTCAATACTTTGATAGCTGGATCTTGGTAGTCAGTCTCAGGAGGAGGAAGTGGCCAAATAGGGGACGAGACTGGATGTAGAAATGTAACCTAACAGAGGGAGTGGAGGAGAAGGGTAAGGTTAGGCAGAGCCACATTTGCCACACTCAAGCTGGCCAGAGTCCCTTCAACAGGTGAATGGATAAAGAAAACAGGACGCTCATGTAAGAGAATTTTATTCAACCAAAGAAGAATGAAATAATGTCATGTGCTAGAAAATGGATGAAAGTGGAGATGAACAAGTGATGTAAGTCAAACCAGGAAAGACAATGATCAATGATCTTTATCACTTAAAGATCACACATGTTATATAGGTACATGCATGCATCCTTTACATATAAATATCATGCAAAGACCATGCATGATCATGCATATTATATAGGTACCTGGGTTGTTTTCATATAAAAATAACATGTTACATAAGTGCATGTTCTGTTTACATATAAATATCATGTAAAGACCACATAGGTCACATAGGTACCTGTGTCATTTACATATAAATCTATGCTATGTGTATCACATGAGAGCAAATATGTGTACGCACACATATATGGCGTGAAAGCAGGAATGAGAATGTCAAAGGAAAGGAAGGAGTTGGGCAGCAAGGAGGAGTAAGGCCAACATTCATGACCACCATCACGATGGATGATAAGCATGTGCTAAAAATTGGTTTTTAGCTAGGGATGGTGGCACACACCTTTAACTCCAGCATTTGGAAGGCAGAGGTGGGTGAATATATGAATTTGAGGCCATCCTGGACTACATAGTGCGTTCTAGACCAGATAGGGCTACATAGTGAGACCTTGTCCCCCAATCCCCCAAAACAGGAAATCTAGAAAATGTTCCTACCCAACATGTAACAGCCCTCTCTGTCCCTGGCATTTTCCTTTGTTCTCAGGTTTATTATCTGGCAGTAGACACCTCGATTTCTTCAGATTAATGTTTGCATGGAATATAAATCTCCTTCTGCTCATTTTTAAGCTATCCATCTTATTAGATTTGAAACAAGCAGCGTGCCGACAGTGCTTCAAGCCCATCCCCCATTGCTAGGTGTAGATCATTATGTTTAGTGTATTCTTGCTTCATTAAAGCTTAAAACCACCCCTTCATTTTTTTCCTATTTCTTCGTGTTCTGTTTTGTTCTCTTTCAGCCTTCTTGAAGTCTACTTTAACAAATTTTCAGGTATTTTTTGAATAACTAATTTTGCATAGCTTTCTTGAAGGTGCTTTTTTGCCTGCTGTTACATGCCTTTGTCTTCCCCGTGTATAATAACTGTCTTAAATACTTCCCTTGACTCAGGCACATGCCATTTTTTGTTTCAAGGTCACCACGTCTGCCCTTTGTAGCTGAACACATCCATTCCATTTTTAATTTGGTTACTATAGATTCTGGTCTTCAAATTTCATTTTAAAAACGTGTTTTACTTCTCCTCTTAAGACTTTTCTTTTTGCTGGTGTCCATATTTTTAAAGTATATCACTAGAAGGTTTCTCATTGACTCTTTCATGCATTTTTTAACAACATACTGCAAACCCTCTGAGCTGGTTTTGCTGTCTCTGCCATTCCAGGTTGCATCTGTCAACTGCCAGGTTTTCCTTTTCCTTTGCCTAATGAACAGTGTTTGAATCGGAATCTGGACATTTAGATGTCGCCACAGACTCTAGATCTTACTTCAATGACTTATTCTTAGCAGGAATCCTTGGACACTACGCAGTTGGGTAGAGAGATGCGCCTCGTTACTGGCAAATTTGGTTAACGTTCAGGCTAGTCTTTGTACCCAGAGGGAGTAGCCTCCTCATTATTGCTGTGTGGAGGTATATGAAGACATTAAAGTTCTCTACCAGGCCTCTAATAGTTTTTGCAGTGAAGAGAAGGGGCCTCATTATGGCTTCTCACTGTCCACAATGCCTGCTGAGGTAGGCTGGGCTCATTAGGCCAGCACAGTAGCTTAAGCTGACTGTATGCTAAGCCTCTTTTGCTATCAGGCCTATGGGAAGGGGATTGGATCCTTTTGACCCCTGGTAAGAACAGAAGTCTAGACTTTCTGTATGATTCATCAACACAGGAGGGATGGAGGGCTTGTCCTTAGCTACTAAGAAATGAAAGCCCTGGTTCCCCCCTTAACACCACTCTGCCCTGGACCTTAAGACCCTGCTAGATAGCCTGTAACACAAGTCCACCATTAATCTATTTGTTCTGATCTATGTTTTCTTCAGGGCAACAGCACTAGGGAGAGATGACAGCATAGTTTCTCAGAACCAAAATGTCCCAGTTCTACCAAGACCCACTGTCATGGTCCCAGACTTCCTTTCTTTCCTCAGCTCTTCCAATGGCAAATCACTCTTAGATCTGCCTATCTGCTGAGGACTTGGCCTAAGTCCAGCTCACACCAGGTCTCTGGTTCTGTCTCCTTCCTCCACACTTCAGATCTGTGTCTGATATGTTCTGAAACAGGGGCTGCTAGGCAATAGAACAAATGTGGAGACTCCATGTAAACTCCGATCTTGCCACTTAACTTGTTCCTATTCACGCTGAACCTCTTTCTCCATCCCTCAGGATTCACGTCACCCCAGATACTTCTGAGAGTGAATGAAGGGGTGTCATGACACCAGAGTATCCGTGTTAAAACACAGCAATAAGGTCAGGCGTGGATATTCTCATAGAACCCACCAGGACTCTTTTTCAACAGGGAAGTCATATAGTTGCTGCTAGTTCTTATCCAATATTTGGTATTTGTTTTTCTAAGCAAGGTACTTCTCTGATTTGAGTTGGTCTACACAGAGTAAACACTGGAGTTTTCGAGCCTCTTTCTAAGTAAGCATGGCCAATGGAATGTAAGCAGAAACAGCCTCCCATGAGTATGTCTTTGGAGAGAAGAGAGCATCCACCTGCCTCCATTTAGTTCTCTTTTGTTGAGTGGAATATGGATATAACAGCAGGTGCTGCAGCAGTTAGTGCAAATAATGAAGATTATTGCCCTACTCTGGGAGTCTCAGCATGAGTAGAAGTAACCCAGTTCTCTCACAGTTTCACGGGATTATAGTATTTGACCCAGATAGTTGACCCCCGAATGTTTGCAAGAGAACAAAGTAAAGCCGGTATGTTCGAATAACTGCTGAGTTTGATTTCCCCCTTTCTTATAGTTAAACCCAGTCCAAAACAATGCATACGTACAGTCCTGTAAAAATGTTAGGTTTAGATCAGCTGTCTGTGATTGAAATGAGCATCAATAGATGTGCATCCCACAGCGGCAGCAGCAGCGGCGGCAGGGGTGGCATGTCTAGAAAGCTTCATTGTTCAGGAGTCTCCAACTCTTCTATCAGGACCTTTTCAAAACCTGATCAGAGAAGCAAGCGACAAAGAAACACCTTGTGGGAGCCATTTTTAAACTAGTGTTTCTCAGCAGCTCCCCCACCCCATGGCAGAGGGTAGAAATAGATCTAGAGAAATGGATCACAGATTGTACAACCAAATTCTCACAGGATTCTTAACTATTACAAATCTCGGGAATCAGCTTAAATACTGACCCCTATCAAAAAGAAGCCAACTGCTTTGTGTTGAGAGGCTAGGAATGACACATTGAGATTTCTTCAGGAATCAGACTGTCTCCATGCACGGAAGGTTCATGGATATGAAAGAACAAACGCACATGAGCTCAGTTTCATCCCACTTTGCCACCAGGATGCTCAGAGGCTGCAGGAGCCCTGGCTGGAGATTGTCCTCCTCCTTCTCAAGCTTGGAGCAGAACATGGTGCCATCTACGTGATGTTGGTTTGGCAGATGTGAGGAATGCAAGAATTGCAAGGACATATAGGTTTCCATCCAAATTACAAAGAAGGCTCGGGAGAGCCCAATGGGAGGGCACTCCTAACCTTTATAAGCTTTACTGTATATCTCAAGATTTGGGTGGTGCCATGATCATAAAACACGTATGTGAGGGATGTCCCAGACAATGGGTGGAGCTAGCCCAGGGCAAAGGCCTTGTGAGCTTCAAATGACAAAGCATTAGAAGAAAAGCATCTGAAGACTTTTGGAGTTCACATGACAGTACCACACACTCACAATGCTGGACACAGATCTGCTCGGTTTAGTATTTGCTCTACTGGGTTCGGGGCCATTCTTTGAGATGATTTTTCTTCACTATTGTCTCCTCACTACCACCGCCAGATTGGGAAAGGCATCCCTAGCTCTGTGCCCTTCTACTTTGGAAATAGGGAAAATTTCTTCTTTTTCTGTTTCTTATCTATTATTTATCTACACGTGGCTACGTTTGCCACTTGTCGCCAAGGGATTTGAATTTTTGACTTTTCAGATAGTGATGGAACTGTTAAGAATATAGGGAATTCTTGGAGATGGACTCCAAGCAGTTTTATTTTAATATTTTTATTCTCTTTAATAAGCATTCACAGAAACATTTTTTACCTAGTTCCTCTATTATAGAAGCATAACATGTATTCAAGTAATTTCTGAAAGCAAGGCTTGAAAACCACATTAGGATTTAACAATATGTAAATATATCATTAAGACTTCAAAACTTCCAAATCTTGTTTCACTTGCTCTGGGCCAGTAACCATTTATGGCTTTCCTCAAGGAAGCTTTCTCATTCTGCAAATCAAAAGAACTATGACAAGTGTGGTTCATTTCTTCATTGTCAGTTAGTGTGTGTTAGACATCAGACTCAGCTGGTGCCCAAGTAGCTTAATGAACACTATAAAAAGGCAGAAAGACGGTGTGTGCTCAGAACTGCACAATTGCTAAGAGTGCAGCTAATGGGAATTCCACCACAGGAGTACAGAAGAATCCTCCACTGGCATAAAGATGTGTGTGGAAGCAGTGATTTATATAAAGGATTATTAATTGCATGAGGAAAAAGATGGCCAAGGGCAGAATTTTATTGGTTGAATATGAAATGGATCCCTCCAGGCTTGTGTTCAGTGTTTAGTTGCTATTTATGATGCTAAATTGGGAAGCTCTGAATACCCTAGGAAGAAATGGGTCATGGAAGGCGTGACTTTGAGAGTGTGAAATCCCTTCTTCAAACTCTGCTTTCTGTCTGCTATGAGGTGAAGAGCCTCATATGGGACCCATGGGACCCACAGTAGGACTTGGGTACCTCAACTGCTCCAGAAAAAGAAAAGCGTGGAGAGAGATGTACTTCTATGATGCTCTGTCAAACACAGGGAAAAACAACCATGCACTGAACGAACCCTGTGCAGCTAAACACTCAAATCAGTCCCTGTCCCTTTAAGTTGTTCTTTTTCTCAGGTATTTGTCATGGAGACAATTAACCAACATGGGTCCCTTGAAAGTCTGTACTACAGAAGTTACAGAAGCTAGCCCTCACTAAACACAAACCAGCCCTTCCAAACCCTCAAATACAACTTCAACTCAATCCTAAATTGGAGTGAGGTGATCCACCCTTATTATAATGAGTTGCTGGAAGACAAGGTGAGCCTGACATTGAGGAATGATTTTATCAGCGAGAGCCTTGCACTACATCTAAAAAGTGTTCACAACTTAGCATTGAGAAAATAAGTAGGAACTCAGGAAAATGAAATAGGCTGACTGAAAAGCCAAAGAGTCTAAAAGCATCCTTCATCTAAGCTCATAGGCACGCGAGTCAAATGTGGGTAGGGGAAAACTATAATCAATAAACCCAAGGACACGGATTGCAGAGAAGGCAGTTTCAGCACATGAATAGTTTATTAAAAGATTAAAGTGGTGATTTTACATCTTACAAATTATGGTAAGATGAAAGCTAGAGAGATGGGTCAGTGGTTAAAGTACTTGTTCTTCCAGAGGACCTGAGTTTGGTTCCCAGAACCAATGTCAGGCAGCTCACAACTTCACATGACTCCATCTTCCAACACACACATGTATAATAAGATGGCATTTAAAAACCAAACACATTCAACACATTTAAGATCAGATTCCACTCACCAAGTTGTCCAGGGTGGTCTTGCTCTGCAGCTGTGAATTTGCTGTCCCCATCCTTCAGTCTCTGAATAGCTTGGATTTCAGGCCACAGCCACTACACCCAGTCTGGGTACCCTTAAGGTGAAAGACGAAATATGATAACTTAGACCTGAATGAGGAATGGTGGGAATAGAAACTACAAAGTAACATAAGAAATTCAAATAAGTGATCTGTTTGTAAAATAATGTTTTGTAGCGTTTAAGGCATAATACATGAAATACATGGCTAAGGCATGACGTCAAATCATGGGGGTGTGGACTAATACTTTTAGGTTTGTTCCGAGAACCAATTTAGATCTGACGTTGGTAAGTTAAACATTCTTTTAATGAGTCCTAGATAATAGCTGAGAGAACAGTAGAATGATAGCTTACCAACATCGTTAAGGGGAGATGCTGTAATCATCACATAACTTATGGGCAAAAAAATGTGGATAAAGGGATATTTTTGTTGCAAGAAGAAATCAAATGACATCAGCCATCAGGGGAATCGTAAGTGGGCACTCCAATTCAAGCACATTGTGTACATGCAGACGGCCAGCAAAGCCTGCAGCACAGAGAGCGACAAGCACACCCCACGAAGCGTAAAGCGAACAGAAGATGAAGGAGCCTTTTGTAATGTGCAAGGTCCAATCTACTTGCGATATACAGTTCTGTCCTGGAGGACATCTGATAGTAGATTACTAATCCAGAGATCACGAGGAAAAAACAAAAAATTAGCACAGCATGGAATATTTAACAGGGTTAAAGATTATGTTATCTTCAGAATCAAAGAAAGTTTTCCTTTTTTTTTTTTAAGTGTACTTATAATATTCACCATTTGCTGAATTATGATTTCAGGGATTCCAGTCACCCATAGGATGTTTTATGACCGTGGTAGAATTAAGCTAGAGATTGAAAAGATAGCCAGCAAAAGCACAATGTATGCTGCTACTTAATCTGTGGTCAAGTCAAAGTCGTGCTGGAAATGGGACGCTCGGAACAGAATGCCCATGTGTGCTATGTCCTCTGCCTGACCACTGGCTTTGCTTCTCTCACTGACCCAAAGTCTTAGCCTGATGAGCTTGCTTGAGAGGTGGACTTACAGGAAGACAGGCTCCTAGAGTAGAAGGGGGAGTGAAGGGGGAGCTTCNNGGGGGGGGGGGAGTGCTGGAGTCTTCAGAGACTTAGAAAATGAAGACCCAGGGCATCTTCACTAAGAAAATTCTACCTCATTCTCTTTCTTTCTCTCTACACATATATATGCATATATCTATACATATAATTTTATATATTTATATTTATAACACATATATATGAGAGAGAGAAAGAGACAGACAGAGAAAGACAGAGAGAAGGAGAGAAGGAAGAGAGAGAGAGAGAGAGAGAGAGAGAGAGAGAGAGAGAGAGAGAGACTCCCAATTTCTCTGTGGTCTGTATTTACGGCTGTAGACTCATATATTACACTGTAAGGGGAAAAAGACCAGAGGCAATGGCTCAAAAGCTGTCTAAAAATTAGCAGGACAATAGCAAATTGGATTAAAAGAAAGCAGAGAGGAGAACACAATAAAGACTGGGCAGAAATTAATGAGATGGAAAAGAAACCTTCAAAAGAGAATAATTAGTAAATGTAAATTCATTCCTTTAAATAGACCAATAAAATGAACAACTCCCAGAAAAATTAATAAGAAACAGAAAGACAAGGCATGAATTTCCGTTATAAACAAAGAGAGGGGTGTCAAAGAGACAATAGTAGTTTCTACAAATGTTTTCAATGAGTGAATGTATCAAGTGGTTAAATTCCCAGAAATAGGTAAGAGGGCACAGGCACCTAAATAATTCTAAAAGGGCAGTAATTTAAAAACAGTGATTTCATGATACAAACCTGCCCACAGAAGCATCCAGGCTGAGGTGATTTCATTGATCTCCCAGTGAAGAATTGAAACTAATCAAAGTTTTACCGACTAGAAGCAGAAGACAGTCCTCAACTTCATGGAAGAGCAGGCTTTGGTACCCGAAAAGAGTATCTAACGTTGACAGAAAGTAACATCATCTAACATTGAGTATATATTACATTTTATATATGTGTAGGCTTTCCTCTATCATGTCACAATTACCTTAGTATCAGAAACTCACCAATACAATTCAATGCATTGATAGAAAATCAAGTAGTCCTATTGATAGATGAGGGAAAGTATCTCATAAAATTCAGTATCACATTGCCACTTAATAAACTCATAGAAGACTGTTGATAGAGGTGGGATGTTGTGGGTAAAGCTCTTGCTGTAAGCACGAGAGCTTGAATTCAGACCCAGGACCTACGTGGCAGCCTGATTCGGCAGTGTTTGCTACCTGACATCCGAGCACTGGGAGAAGAGGCAGGAGGGCCTCTTGGGCTAGCCAGCCTGGCCAATCCAGGGAAGGACTTCATACACTGCTGGACCTCATACACTGATGGGTGTCAAGCATTATAGAACCACAGCAGTTGAACACCACAACATAAGCACATACAAACACAGCTCAGGGACAGCTCAGTTGGTCTGTCGTTTGCTGCATGAGCATGGCGACTTGCGTTTGGGTTCTCAGAAACCATAAAAGAGCCAACTGTGGCAGCCTGGCCCTGTGATTCCAGAGCTGTGAGAGTGGGGAGACAGAGCTGCTCCCTCGCTAACGAGCATTGCCAAATTAGCGAGGTTTAGGATCAGTGAAAGAAAGTGTCTCCAAAAATAAGGTGGAGGGTAATAGGAGAAGATGCCGGATATGACCGTTGACTCTTACACATGCGTGTTTATATGCACAGGAACTCAAGCACGTGCATATATCATACATGCGAACACGTGTGTACACATTTAAGAACTCATACCTATGCAACACACACACATGAATACACAAGCTAATGGAACCAAATAGAATACAAATTGAGATTTGCTCCTACACACATGGATCTGATGTATAATTAAGAGAAAGCACAGACGAAACGTGGAGAGGAAGTCTTTTAATGAGACTCCGCCCTTTTCCATGGGGGAAAAAGGTGCTGTCTTGCACCTTACTAAAAAACAGTTAAAATGTATTACAGATCTCAACATGAAAGAAAAGCAACTTCCTGGATTACCTAAATTTAAGATATTGAGGTAGGCGAGAGTTCCTGAAATCAAATATATATAAAAAAAAAATTTGCTATAATGAACTTGATTGTTAGCCTTGGGCATAAAAAAAAAAATCAGGAAATACTCATCAAGGCATTGCTCAGGCTGTGAAAATGCAAACCACACACTGAAAGATGGAGACATATATAAATATATGCAACACACTTGTGTCTGGGTTTATAAGTCAGATCTTCAAAGACAGGTAAACTAATCTAAAAGCAGGGAAAGCCATTAAACACTATATTAAAAACTGTATCATATATCGCACATCATATATTATATATAATTAAAAATTCTGTGTGTGTGTGTGTGTGTGTGTGTGTGTGTGGTGAACATTAAGCAAATGACAAACAATAAACTCGAGGCAATCTGGAAGTGACAGGAAGATTACAATTTGGTATCATTGCAAACCAACTAGAATGTCACCTGCCATGGGTGAGGATGTGGAGAAACTGGAACTTTCAGAAATGATTGGTGGGAGTTACCTGTTACCTCGTCCATGTGGAAAGAGTGAATGTTTGATAATCTATGACCCACTGGTTCTATGCCTAGACACACGCCTCAGTACATGCTCACATATGGGGGCTTAGAGAGGTGGATCAGTGGTTAGGGTCACTTGATGCTATTATAAAGGACCTGTATTTGATCCCCTGCATCTGTGTGTTCTCAATCACCTATAAACTCCAAGTCCAAGGGATCTGATGACCTCTTCTGACCTCTGCTGAGCACTGCTTGAACATGAGCACACATTGGCGCACATATACACACACATATGCACACACACACACACACACACACACACACAGTGGTGGGGGGGGGACGTACACATCAACCAATGAATAAATCCTTTCAAAAATACTGTCATATGTTTGCCAAAACTTCCAGCAGGTGATGCTGTGGCAATAAAGAATTCTCTCCCAAATATTGAACCCAAATCTCAATGGGCTTGTAAATCTAACTTCTGTTTACAGCAAATTCAGGATAAAGGAGAATCATACATCATGAGAAAATGCCCAGGAAAATCCAGAATGTTGGGTACTATATGCACTGGTCTGAACGCTTCTAAAACCCAAAGAAGGAAATGAATAATGAGATTAAAAATAAAATTAAAAGAATGCCAGGTGCACGTGGATGAACCAAGACTAGATCTTAGTTGAGTGAAAACGCCCTCTAAGTGACCCCTGGGACACTTGGGGGACACTAGCTTATAAACTAGGTAGCAGATGTCATTTAACGCTTACTGTTTTGAGAGGTGGAATGATATAGAAGCGTGTCTTCACTACTGGGAGCTAAGAGGGGTGAGTCTCAGAGAAGTGACATGGGTCAGGGTTAATGGACCAGTGGGCATAGAGGCAGGTCTTAACAGACTGTGGGAAGGGAGAACACAGCAAAACAATTTTGTCATTTTTATCTATCATTATTACCTATTTTTCTGGCGTTAGGGGTTGAACTTTGGTCCCCACACAAGCTAGCTAGAGTGTTCTAGTTTGAGCTAGAGCCTCAGTCCAAGTTTAACCCCTTGCCTTTAGACAAGAGTCTTATTTTAGTTGCCCAGGTTGGCCTTGAACTTAACCTGTAATTCAGGCCTCTGTCCCTTGTCTCAGACTCCTAAGTAGATGAGATTATACACCTGTGCCACCTGTGCTTGCTTATTTAAAAAATATTTTTTAAAAATTAATAATGAATTCTTCAGATAGATTTTAATGGAATTTCACACCCACATTGCTTCAGAAACTGCAAATAAACTCCACACAAGAAGACCAGCAACTGGAAACCCTAGGCTCAACGCTGAAGGAACAGTTGGGTTAGAGAAGATGTTGAAGTCCAGGAACATAACAAAGAATTCCTTGGCTTTCCCTCTTCCTCAAAGGTCTAGTACATGAACGTATGTTTTTACATGTTTGATTAGAATGAAATACTTCACTATGTATACATCACTTTTAGTGATTCTCACCTTTAGTTATGCCTTCTCAACCAGCCAGCCAACAACCTATGCAAACCCATGCTCTGCTCTTCCTGTGCAGGAAGAGTGTGGCATCCAGTTGATAGTGGGTTCCGAGATGCTTAGAAATGCTACTGGGCATTCCAATTGGTAAGAAGGTGAGTCTGCTCTGGGCCTCTAGGGATTTTGCATCCAGAAACAGAAGAGGGCGGGGTTAAGACCTTGGCCAGCATTTCAAACTCAGTTGGCTCATCTGAGACTGAAAGGTTCGTCTGGCAGTGACATAGAAGGTCCCTCTGTAGCTACTGTGTAATCCGGATGAACAATGGACAAGAAATGCATGCATTTTGCATCATGTATAGAAAGTCTAGCAAGGGGCAGAGGGTGTCAAAGCTGCAATTGTTACTGAAGATGCATAAGAAAAGAGGTTGTTTTCCTGAAAATTACAGAGGAGGGAAATGGGGCACATTGCTAAATATATTCAAAATAACCTGCTTTTCATAAACTGGCTGGATCATTTTTTTTTCCTCAAAGGATGCCTGAGACCATCATCCCATTATCTCCTGGTACATTTGTTCCAAATGCAGATTCCTGAGTCAAACCCGATACCATCACATAGGGCCCGGGAAGCTGCGTTAGATCAGAATTCTTCAGAGCACTGAATGCTTAGACCCTACAGATGCCATCCACTCATAGATTCCTTAACATAGATGTAGTCAGTAAAACCTGGCCAGTTTTTAACAGAAGGATGAATCAACATGTCTCCCCACCATGACTTACAGAGGGCAGGCAAGTTTTGTAGTTCCTCATTGCACCCTTAGGTGGTAAGTTGCTCCCCCTTTCTCTCCTTTTAGTATTATCTTAAGGGTCATTGTCGCCTGATTTTGCCACAGGGGTTTACTGAGCCCCAGAGAAGTAGGCCTGGGGTTCTCTTCCTTCCAGAGAGGAAGTTTGGCCACCACCTGGGATAAATTCACAAAGCATCAGTGAGTGAGTGGAATTGGGGTCTTAGGACTGGTAATTTTCTAATATTCTCCATGTGGTACTCTCTGTGGCAAACTGGAGACTGGTAATATGGACCTCTCTAAACATCCCAGCACTAAGCACAAAAGGTGGGACTCGATTTAGAGAGCAAGACTATTAGAGGATACTAAAATATAATATACATACAAAGCAAATTTCTATATATTTTTAAAGGTACTAACCTTCTAAGGACATATATAAAATCCCAGAGAGGGAGAAATAGGAGAGGGGTGGGTGTGAAAATGGGGTAAATTAAGGGAATATATAATAAGCTAAGTGAGGTCTTGCAGAGACCTCACAGTGGTGAACAAAGGTTTGGGGCGCAGAAGCACCAGAACAGAATAGAACCAGAGAGTTGTATCCACCAGGCAGCATAACTGAGCTGAGCCTTATCTCTCCTATCAGCAGTAAGGTTCGGATTATGTTTAGAGTGTGAGCCTATGAACCTGGGTCATACAACTAGTAAGTAACAGAGCTGGATGCAGGACCCACCATCATGGTCAAAGCCCAGAATCTCTTTGCTCCGTTAGTTTGTTCTCTTGGTTCTTGGGCACCTCCTAAAGGGAGAGATTCTGCCCTTCTAATACCTCGTACCGGCAAATCTCTCTGTACCGTGGCTTAATAGCAGTCAACTCCTGTTTCATTCTATCCTTTGCCAAAGATTGGAACAATCAATGTTCTGAGCCCAAGGCAGTCAAAAGTCTAAGTACATTTCACTTTCCCAGTGCAGAAACTTGTAAGGCCCACCTTGTTTTCCTGGTTAGGACCATCAGTGCTTGTGTGAGTCTAGGAACAGAAAGATGCCTCATATCACTGAGATACTTAAAAGATGACTGCTACCAGGGAAGTGGAGAAGTAGAAGGAGGGGGTGGGTGGGTAGGAGGAAGTCTAAGTGGAGCAGGGAGGGTAGAAGGGACTAGGGGGAGGGTAGAAGGGACTAGGGGGAGGGTAGAAGGGACTAGGGGGAGGGTAGAAGGGACTGGGGTTGGGGAGAAGGGACTAGGGGAGCGGAGAAGGGGCTAGGGGAAGCGGAGAAAGGACTAGGGGAGGGGAGAAGGGACTGAAGGGAGGGGAGAAGGGACGGAGGGAGAGGAGAAGGGGCCAGGGGGAGGGGAAAGGCTAGGGGAGGAGTCTCGGACCTCTTCATTTAAGACTTAAGTATGGGGACAGCTTTTTGATTAACTTCATCTCCAAGGCTCACATCGTCTCTCTCTGCAACTATTTTTAGGACCCTCTGAAATTGATTATAACCATGTATTTACTGAAGCAGGCACCATCTCTAAGACGCAAGGGAGGTAACCTGAGCAAGATTTCCCAACCAGGAAGCACTGAGTCGGAGAGAGACTTAGAGGACGCTCCGCTAACAGCCCGAGATGGCGCCCTCTGGAGGACAATTAATTCCTACTGTTCCTGTTTGCTTCGCACGCCTGAGCGTCCAGGTCGCGTTCTTCACTTCAGAAGCCTCATTGCTCCTGCATCAATACGTGCTCTTTCAGGGATGCAGAAATATAGAAAGAACAGATGACGTTAACTCAGGCTGGGTCTCTGTATTGGTAGTACGTGGAGCTGCTTCCGTGGGAAAAGCCGGCAAGGCGCCAGGAACCTCCTATTCTTACACTGTTCTCTCACCCCAGGGTCTGAAGTTGCCCTGCTGACTTATGGAGTGAAAGGCTGTGTTAAAACACAAGTCACCAATCTTGGGTGCTGTGGGAAAATAATGATGGTTCCTCAAAGCTGCACAAAATTCAACTCAAAAACTGAAAGTACAGGTTCTTGCACTCTGGTAACAATAGACGGAGAGTGGTGGCCAGAATTGCACACTCTAACAGACGCTTTAAGGGATTATTCTGATGCTAATGTCCCCTAGGCCCCATTTGGAGGAACCCTGTATTAATGAGAAGTTCCGTTTTAGTAGGGGAGACTCTCATCCTGGATGTCAGCTCAGTCTACAGCGGCAGAGTTCATGAGGGGCTGTAATGACTCAGACTTGACCTTGACCTCTGTCCATTTCAGAGTTGTGTTCTAGCCCAGGGCTGTGTAACTCAGGAAGTCTGCCTGCAGACGCGCCCTGAGGGTGGCAAAGACTTTTTCCTGACACTCTTATCTCAGTGTTATGGGCTCACTGAAGATGAGGTAGAAAGAGAAAAGTCATGTACTTAACGTTCTGACAGCATTGCATTTTAAACCAGTTAGATCCTTCCAAGGTCTTGAGTAATACACCACGGCGTCACATGGGGGCGCTGCAACGAGTCAACAAGAGCAACCTTCTCAGCAGATGTGGAAGCAGGGTGTGCTCATGAAAGGGTCTTGTTTTTAGTTACATCGAGCTTCTTAACCTACAAGGATCCATAGAGCTTCCAGGTGTGTGTGCACTGCAGTTCATGCTCAGTATACATGGATGTGTGCATGCACCTATGTGTCTGCATGCCTGTACTTACATACATTGAACACATGGGAGCTGAGCGGGCGGGGGAGTAGGCAGGAACAAAAGTCAATGGGAGACAGAAAGGGGAGAAGTTTACAACAGCCACCCTCAGACCAGAGGTCACCTTCTTGATGACTTTTAAAGACAGTTTTCCGCGTTGTCTCCTGCCAGTTTTCACAGTCTCCGAGACAGGAAAGGACTGTCGGAGAGCATCCCTTGGCTCCATGGCAACCGAGAATGACTTGGCAGTGTGACACATCTCTCCAGCTTTGCTTTGCAGAGTTCATTTGATCTGACCTTAAGGAACCCCGGCCTCACCATCTTCCTTCGCAGACTGATGATGGTTCAGGCACGCCTCTCCACAGCTGCCCTGTGAGGTCCAGACCCTAGAAAAAGCAACCCCAATTGCATGTCAGTCACAAAAACAGGGGTCAAAAGAAGCAATGGGCACAGGAGCACTTGGTTGTCTAAGGATTTGATGGGAGCTGCAAGAAGCCTGAGTTTAGCTTCTGCTAGCCAGTTGAATCATACTGGGGATTAGGTTTATTTTCTGCCTCCCCAGCCTCCTCTTTTCTCACCTCTCTTCAGGGTAAACGGTTAATGGGCTGTTGGGGCATTTTGAGTCCCTCCTTGTGGGTACCTCTGCTCCCTTTCACACACAAAAGTCTACTTGGGAGGCTGAAGGGCTTAGGCGAAGCCCTTATGACATTGGGTGAGTGATGAGGGGGGTTGTCCCTGCAGCAAGGGCAGTGATGTCATTAAGAAGGCATTCAGACCTCTGAACCCAGGGGCCACACTGTGGGATCAGATGACTTGCTCTGAAATGGTTCAATTTACAGTGCTCAGGTATCCAGCTTGGGATATTTCACTGGTAGTGCAAATGCAGACCAGAGCTGCCCCAGGTGTCTCTCTGACCTCACCCTTTTACTCACCTACATGCATACACATGCATACACACATGCATGTGCCCATGCATGTAGACCCTTTTAACCCAGGACCCTGGATCATAACAATAGAAAGACTGAGTCTGAGGCCATGGGCTGGCATCTTAGAGCTGGTTCTGAAAGCTGTTTAACGACACTGTGCTATGAAGAGTTCGCTCCACAGTGGGAAGTCCAGCTGGATCGGCCGGGCTAGGGGTACTGATGAGAGACTTCTCTCAAGCCTGTGGAAGATTCAGTTGGGACGTAGCAGGGTGGTTTCAAGCTTGGATGTGTAGCCCAGAGGCAGGAACTGATTAGAACATTCCAGATCGTAGCACTGGTGTGTTCTGTGAGTGGAAAGGGAATGGCCTCCCTCTCTAAACTTCATGTCCTTCCTCTGAGCTACTGTGATTTCTCTCTTTGGAGCTCAAGGATGTACCAGCCAAGGCCTCTCTGGGACTCAGGTAACCAACAGTCCTTTTATGTGACCCCTGTGCTTCCCTTGTCACTGCTTTGGGTCTCACTCTGGGATTTCACAGAGCCTTGAGGTCTAACTGTAACACAGAGAGTCTTTTTCCAGCCTCCCAAGAGTTAACTCAGACACATGCTCCTGGGGGGAGACAGAACATGTGTGTGTGTGTGTGTGTGTGTGTGCGCGCGTGTGTGTACGTGTGTGTGTGTGTGTGTGCGCGTGCGTGTGTGTGTGTGTGTGTGCACGCGCGTGCACACGTGAACCATGACCCCTATGTGGAGGCTGAAGGTACAACTTCAAGCCCCAGGCTTTGCCTTTCGCCTTGTTTGAAACAGGGTCTCTGGAGTCAGCTCCTGCTCTCCTGTGTTCTCAACCTGTGGGTCACACGACCCCTTTGAAGGGGCCTAATGCCCCTTTTGCAGAGGTCATTGGGAAACACAGATATTTACATTGCAATTCATAAGAGTAACAAAATCACTAACATCACAAAAATCATAACAGTGGCGAAAGTTATAAAGCGGCAATAAAAATAGTTTGATGGTTGTGGGATCACCACAACATGAGGACCTAACTGTATAGGAGGGTCCCAGCACTAGGGAGGTTGAGAGCTCTAGCTAACTACAGACTTTCACATTGTGTGTGGCTTTTATTCGGGTTCTGGGGATTTGAACTCAGGTCCTTGTGCTTGTGTGCTAAGCACTTTTATCCACTGAGCCATCTCCCCAGCCCTAAGGCTTAACTTCATTCCTCCTCCTCCTCCTCCTCATTCCTCCCTCCCTCCCTCCCTCCCCCTGATTGGTCCTCTTTATCCTTCATGTTAAAGTGTGACTCTAGCTTTCATCCTCCACCCACGTGCAAGCGAAAGGATGAAATGGATTCCCCGGCAATCTTGTATTTGGTCTTTCCTCACAGTGATGGGCTCTTCCTTATGGAGTGGACTTGTCTTCTGTATTTTACTTTTGAAAAAAAATTAAAGCGGAGACTATGGTCAGTGTGAAAAATGGTAACAACAGACTCTTTATAAGGCAAAGAGATGTCTCTCCGTCCTCTTAACCTAGGGTGGCAGATCTCTTCATCCACTCCCAGTACAGACTCCTCTGAGAGCCGTCAAGGCTCATTTCACACCGAGGTAGAAAACGAGCATGCTCCGAGCTGACAGTCTCACGTGAGGGATTTATGTCTTGTATTTTGTGTGATGCACCCAACAGTATAAATAATCACATGAGAAAGCTCTCTGCTCGGCAGAGCTGGCAGACAAGAACACTGATTATTTATGTACAGGCAAGAGAGGGAGGAAAGAATCTTAATCTTGGCGTTCTCCGTCTATTAACTATTTGGGAACTTTTCTCAACGCTAGATGCATGTGTGCTTTTGTTTTTCACTTGTTTAATATCTATATTTTCCTTCAAAGGTCAAAAGAGTAGAAGAGAGACTTGAATTTTCTGACATCCAGATTCACTTCTGACTTAATACACCTAGTTTTAGAGTGTATTAAGGAAGTCTATTTAAGATGTGGGTTCTTAAGAGTCTTCCCCATAGAGTGTTTGATTCTGTATAGAGTACTGGACACAAAACTGTATTTTAACTGGCACTCCACCATGGTCCAGACACTTCTAGTCTGGAAAGTGTGCACTTTATGCATCTCTGGTGTTTTCCATATTCGGTTTTGTACAGTTTTTACTTTTAATTTTGAGAGTCAAGGAGCTCACAGGCTTATGAGTAGTGCTATCCTGGGTGAGCTCGGGTCTGTAGCGTTTTGTGTATTTCAAGGTAAGCAACCGCCAGGCGGTGGTGGCGCACGCCTTTAATCCCAGCACTTGGGAGGCAGAGGCAGGCGGATTTCTGAGTTCAAGGCCAGCCTGGTCTACAAAGTGAGTTCCAGGACAGCCATATAGAGAAACCCTGTCTCGAAAAACCAAAACCAAAACAAACAAACAAACCAAAAAGTCAAGGTACGCAACCTCCTCCCGCTCCGTCTCCCTCACTCAAAGGTGCAGCCCTGGCGCTGCAGGACTGCTCACAAGCTCAGTTTTCTATCTACCCTACCGCCGCCCTCAGCCAACTTCTCTCATCTTTTAAGAGAGCCTATATCGAGCTGCTCTCTGTATCCCCCAGTTTAAAGGAAACTAGGGTGAGGGAGGCACGCTGACATTTGTCCCTTCTCTTGTCACCTCCCACATCCTGGCTCACCTGGCCAGCCTTCCTCCATGTCTCCACCTGTCTGACTTCTACTCAGCATGCAGTGCTTGGCTCTGGGCTCCCGCAGAAGCTCACCCTCACCATTCTAAGTTCGGATTGGTCTTTGGGGACTCTTTCCTTCTCTGGAGCAAGTCTGAACTAGTCCTTGACTGACTCAAAAAATCATTATTGCCTTGGCTGGCCCCCTCCATTCTTCACCTCTCCTACTTTGGAGAAACTGGGTCGAGACAGGCTCCTACCTCCCCTTCCTGTGTCTTCTCGCTTCGCCCGGAGCAGAGCGTTAGTTAGTTACTTGTCTCGTTTCTGCTACAACAGCCTATCTGAAACATCAGTGTAAGCAAAGAGCAGTTTGTTTTTGGCTCGAAATTCTCAACTATTAGTAAGATACAGCGTCAGGAGCAGGAGGTGACTGGTGCATCGGTGCTCAGGAAGCAGAGGGCGCCGAATGCTCCTGCTAGGCTCAGTTTCTCCTTTTTATTCAGTCCAGGATTTCAGCACATGCAGTGGGAACACTCACACATAGAATGGTATTCCCCCATCACCTAACCAGACTCTCAGTAATATCTCTCTCTCTCTCTCTCTCTCTCTCTCTCTCTCTCTCTCTCTCTCTCACACACACACACACACACACACACACACACACACACACACACCCTGTACGCTCCACCTGGATGACAGCCAAGACTAAGGACCACGAGCAGATAGCGCAAATGATTTCTAAGCCCACGACAGAGGGTGAAGGTACAATAACTCAAACTGGTTCTGCCTAGGTCTTGGATCTGCCTAGGTCTTGGATCTGCCTAGGTCTTGGATCTGCCTAGGTCTTGCTTGCCTTTTCTCGTACATTTCCTCCCACCGTGCCTTCACAGTCTGTGTCAAGATGGACCTTATCTTTCTGAAGTGTAAGTCAAAACAAATATTTCCCCTTAAGTTGATTTTGTCCAAGGTTTTCTTTAAATCGCAACAACAGATAGAACCAATGCTATAGAGGTATGAAGCAGATAGTCAAACATTTACTGATGATAAATCATAATGAATTTATTTTAAAACAATTCTTTTGTATGATTTTATAACACAATACTTTCATAATTTATTACAGGCTAAGACAATTTGGCACACCAGCACGATGGGTGTGCTTGTTTATTTTTGCGCAAGGAATTAAATCTTAGCTGAATCTATGACACTGCAGGGCAGAGTGCCTTCCCCAGAGCTCATTGATGTTTGGATTTTATAATCGTCGGTGCTGAGAAAATTGCTTTGTGCAAATATTCGACACAAAAGGCAGAGTATGTTTAGGGACAATTCAGAAACTGGTGGGAATGCCATCCTGATGCCAAGCCGAAATTCATTCAATGGTTCAAAAGAACAAAAGAAAGGAAACCCAATGCAGCAATTCAAAGAGCAATACTTAAAAGGAAACATTTTATTTTCTTCTAAGGAGCCAGGGCACTGAGGTTCTGAACAGTTGCTTCAATTCCAAGAGCCCCAAGTTTGATTTCCAGAATTCACAGGGAAGTTCACAACCATTGGCAACTCCAGTTCCAGGGAATCTTATGCCCTCTTCCTGTCCCCAGGTATCAGGCATGCATGTAGTACACAGAAACACATGTAGTTATACAACACCCCATTAGTTAATTAATTAAACATTATAATCTTATCCAATCCAAAGATATACCAATTTGATATTTACATACTGAGGAACAACAATGGGGAAATATTAAATCTTTGTCTTTTGTAATTTAATGGTTCTGACTCTTTAAGTATAGACAGCATAGCATGCAGTAAAACCCTACCATCCACAATATACAATAGTCTGACGTGTGTAAGGTATTTCTGGCAGTGTTCACTGGCATTGCACATGATACATTACATGGTATGACAGCGTGTGCTTGGAAAATGAGCGTGTTGTATGTTCAGAACCAAGGCTACGGTGAAGCCGCGGGATAAAACACAGCTAAGCACTGCCAGAGACATTTCGGGTTCATTATGTATCTGATATAGAATTGGTTTTGGACAGCCGTAGCATCCATTGTTGCTAGAGTTTTTACAGCTCTAACATTCAGTAAAATTGAAGGTGATGTTTGTCTTCTGGCAGCGTGCATAGGACCCTTCAGCAGGATCAGAGTTGGCCAGGGGGGAAAAAGCTTCCAGACCAGCACCTCTTGCTTTCTCATGTCCTATGGCTCACGTAGATGATGTGTTCAGCAGTAGACATTCATGAATACACAGGGTCTCACCATAAAGTTCTGAGAGGTAACCAAGAGTGATCAACGATGCTGTCTTTTAGAGGGGACTCTCCATGATCTCGCTAACCAACAACTTTAAAAGAGGCGACTCACCCACAGCCCTGAGCTTTTATCAGAGAGCCTGTGGTATCTCTGTGGGAAGAGCAGTGCCCCATATAGATTTTAAAATCTTCACACCCCACCCCATTGCATCGCAGTTCAAGAAAAACACTTCTAACTATGCTCTCATGAGGACAGGAAGGTCATTATTACTAGCCTCTAAAATTTAAAATAATTTTCTCTGTGAGGTTCGAATTAACATTTATCTGATTAGAGAAAACTAAAATATATTGACATGGAAAATTCATCACTGAAGAATAATTCTTTTAGATGAAGTGCCATGGACTTGGAGCAGGCAGAGAAGCAGGGGTGTGTAAGGTCTGTTCACATAGGAACGGCACTTGGAGGTCTGGAGATAATCTTTACAGATAAATGAACCCCAAGCAAATGTTGCTGTGGGATTTGAACTGGATGGAAATGACCTTAATTCTAATTAAGTGTGGCTTTTGAAAGGACTCAGGGTGAGCAAGTTGGGGAATGTAGCTGGTGCCCTGCTCAGGGGTCTTCTTAGCCACTCTTCTTTATTATAGCCAGTTTCTGAGAACATCAGACTTGATGGTTGGAAGAAGGGACAGTTGAAGGTATTCATTCCTGTTACCTATACCCGCTACCTATAACACTGTTCACACAGAATCCAAACTGGCTCATATCCAGAAACAAGAGACACAACAGAAACAAACTCATAATGGAGGCTAATCATATTTGATGGCAAAATTAGCACCAAGCTGTTTTTAAACATAGAGTCAGTGACTCACGTCATACAACTGTCTTTGGTGTCAAGAGCACGTGTAAATTGTTCTCACAGCTGTCATGGTTCATTCCACCCCCTCCTGGAAAATTCTAAACAGAGCACACATGTCCCAGATACTGGGTGACCTACACGTCCTGATGCTCACTCCTAGGGGACAAGCTGACTTTATTCAGTGACAGAGCCAGCTGGAGCCAAACTGCTTTAAAAATAGAGTTTCCTTGTTAAGGCTTGGAGCTTGCCTATTTTGCCTGTAACGTTTGAATCTAGAAACATTCACGTGGCCTGTTATAAGGGCCCCATTCATCTTTGCTTGTTGTTGTTGTCATAGTTGTTGTTACATGTAAGGATAATCACTTCAAAAACAGGAGTCAGAAGATGGGTGTTTATCCTTCTTCCTCTCTGAGCCTTTTCTCAGCCTAATTTGCTTTTAGTGTGTGTGTGTGTGTGTGTGTGTGTGTGTGTGTGTGTGTAGATGTATGTGTAAATGTGTATCCATCTCTGTAGAGGCCACAGTTCAACACTGGGTGTTTATCTCAATTGTTCTCCACCACATTTCTTGAGACAGGGTTTCACACTGAACCTGAGCTCACTGATAAGGCTGGATTGACTGACCAGAAAGTTCCAGGGATCTGCTGTCTCTTAGTCCCAGTGCAGGGATGACAGGATCATGCTGTCATCATTAGCTTGCTAGCAGATGTTGAGGATCCGAACTTGGGTACTTCCAAGTATTATGCCCATTGAGCTAACAATGTTTGTCAGCCTTCGGATGGACTAATATCTATTGGAGCAGGCCATTGGCTGCTGATTGAACTACTTACTGGTTGAGCTGGAGACACTAAGAAGCTTCTGTTCCAAGACTTTAGGTATGAGATCGATAAAATGGAGTTGAACCTGCTGATTGAGCATTAATTAATGGATCTGAATCTCTGCAACACCCTGTGCCCATGGATAGACTTAGCTAACACACAGATCTTGATGTAGCTACTTTATAAATTGTATGTCCAAGGCAGATATCACTAATCAAATTGAGTCACTCTTTTGGAACCCATACCTACCCTCATGGCTCTTTATCTATGTCACTTTAAGGAACCCATACCAAGGTAGTCATACTAGAACACCCCCCCAACACACACACACACACACACACACACACACACACACACACACACTTGCTATCTCTACTCAGTTACTACTGGGACCTTGTCTCGTCCACAAAACCATAATTGTTTTGTGTTAAAGTAACCATTTCTCTCTGTGTCTTTAAGAGAGTGAGGTAAGACTTACAGAGAGACAATACTCTGAGCTTGGACTATCTGGATTATTATTATTCAAATGATGGTTTTATATATCATTTTGGAATAGAAATATTTTAACTTTAAAAAATAGAACCATATTTTGACTTTGAGAATTGCTGTACTGTCTCCTGAGTTCTCTGAAGTCCAGAATTCAAGAACATTTCTGTGCCTTGTCTTGTTTTGTCTTGTCTTGGGGGCAGGTTGATTATACTGAGCAAGGAAGTCATGAGAACCAAGTCAGCAACCCCCACTCTCTATCCTGCACACTTGTCTGAGGAGGCTCATTTCTATCTGAAGTTGCCACAGGCAAGATAGCCATGGAGATTCTTGAACTGTGGGAGCACTAGGAAAGAAGCAGAAGACAGGACAGGAAAAGAGAAGGGCACCATATATCATAAGAATAAAAAGACTCTTGGTTTGCAGTATAAGCATAGAAGCAGTTTTAGAGTATTCTAAGGATACAGCCAGTTTTACTATCCAAATAGGAAACAAGAGGGAAAGAAAAATAAAATGAAAATGAGAAACAAGCCCCAGTAATTGGTCTTGAGAAAACGTGCTTTTTTAAATAGGTGATGTAATTTATTAAACACGTTTGAGAGTGAAAGAGGCTCTGTTAATCATTGTCCTAGGATAACAGGTAAAAGTTAGCCCCAAATCACTAGTCACACACCATTTGTCATGGTTTTAGTAATAACTGTCCTCCTTAGACTTCTGTCTTAGGGTTTTACTGCTGTGAGCAGACACCATGACCAAGGCAAGTTTTATAAAGGACAACATTTAATTGGGGCTGGCTTATGGGTTCAAATGTTCAATCCATTATCATCAAGGTGGGAACAGGGCAGCATCCAGGCAGGCATGGTGCGGGCAGAACTGAGAGTTCTGCATCTTCATCTGAAAGATGCTAGTAGAATACTGGCTTCCAGGTAGCTAGGGTGAGGGTCTTAAGGCCCACACCCACAGTGACACACCTACTTCAACAGGGCCACACTTTCTAATAGTGCCACCTCCTGGGAAGAGCATATACAAACCATCACAGCCTATGTGTTTGAACATGGTCCCCAGTTGATGGTAGTTTACGGAGGCTCTTTAGTAGTGGAGTCCTGCTGGAGGAAGTTAGACCTGTTATCCTGTGGACATCCTTTGAGGATTTATAACTTCACCTCACCTCTTGTTCTCTCCTTGCTTCCTGTATAGGGATGAAGTAGGACCAACCAGCTTCCTGTTCCAGCCACCACGTCTTTCTGCCTCTTGCCTGCCATGTCTTCCCCATCCGTAAGCCGCAATAATCTCTTTTTCATTGACTTGCTTTTGACAGGGTATTTCATCACGGCAAGAGGAGAGTTACTAGTTCCCTTCCACAACAGAGCCTTCTGAGCTGTGCGGATCAGAAGACAAAAGCTAGGGGCTAACATGCGTACAGCACATAAGGGCTTTCAGTCCCACGCAGGATGAGTGATCATGGAAATAACAAGGTGAAGCCTCGGATGCTGAGCGGAGTCCACAGTGAAAAGATCTGATGGAAGATTAGATGCAGATGTTGGGAGGCTGAGAGGGTACCGGGGACTTCTGTTGGTGGGAACATAAATGTTGGGTTGGAAGTGGGATTGGTAGGGCCGAGAAGGGGTGTAACACCTCACTTGGAGATTCTTCGGAAAGGGAAGGGTTTGGGGGTGTTTAGTGCCACTGTGGGATGCTTTGGAACATGTTGGACAGAGATGAAAAATCACCTCATTTTCCTTTGGGGAATATTATTCTGGTGGCAGCGTTTGGAAGAGATCAGGAGAAGGTAAAGGCATGGGAAGCAGTTGGGAGGTAATGGCTGCACTGGGTAAAAAGGTTTAAAGGCTTGAGCCAACCGATGGCAGTAGGATTAAGAAGAGAGGACGCGGTTGAAATATTTATGGGGGTGGGAAGGTAGTAAAAATGACTTATGGGATGTAAGAAAAAATGGGATATCAACAAGGAATTGCTTTTTGGAATATTCTGGCCTGGGAGGTACAAACCACCCCATTTTCTAAAAGAGGCTGGTACATGAAAATTTATGAACAGTTAAAAGGTATCCATAAAAATAGAGCTTTTAAAAATTTGAGACAAAAATATTCCTTTTCCTGTTTTGGTTTTCATTATTATTAATTTTTAATTTTTCTCTTTATCAATTAAATTTGTTCTTTGGCAAGTATATTCATGTAAATAATGCTTTATGATTATGGCCCCCATCTCCTTCCTACCCATCATTCTCCTTTCCTCCTTATAAATCCCTTTCTCAAATTCTTACCTTTCATTTTGATTTGTGACCCATTGTTGTTAACCAGGATGATCTGTGGTACCATGGGTTTGGAACACTCCACTGGAGCCTGGTGGACTCACTGGTCAATACACAACAGAAGGTAGTGACTGTCCTTTCCTCAGAATCCATTGATAACGATTAGTTCTACAGGAAGTGTTGGGTTCCACGATCCGCTCTGTAACCCACCAATTGACTGTTGACAGTCCATCTTGTGCCATCCTCATGCAGGCAATGGCAGCTGCTGAGAACACCGTTGGAATTGCTGTGCCATGCTCCCGTGATAGCACTTATCAGCCCTTCTCCCTGTCTTCAGGCTCTAACATCATATCTGCTCCCTTTTCCACAGTGTTCCCAGAGGTTCAGAGAAGCTGGTGTAAATGTCCTGCCTAGAACTGAGCCCTCCACAGCTACTTCTTCTCACCCCTTGAACAGGAGCGAGTCTCTGCATCCTCCACTGTTCAATGCGAGAAGCTTCTCTGATTAAGGCTGAGGGTACATTTGCTAATGGGTATAAACATAATATTAGCAAGGCAGCTTGATGCATGTC
This sequence comes from Mus pahari, assembly GCF_900095145.1. Lineage (NCBI taxonomy): Eukaryota > Metazoa > Chordata > Mammalia > Rodentia > Muridae > Mus > Mus pahari. Next base: position 91,021,140 of record NC_034598.1, on the reverse strand, counting down.
AATTTATTGAAATGATAGTAAGTTCCCCCACTGAGGCCAGTGACCTCCACAGCCATGGGTATTTAGCCTGGTTCACAGTACGTATGAGTCATGACTATCCTCCTGGGGCATTGAATCCAACTGGAAAGCAGCAGCTGTTCCTGTAACAGAAGTACTCTGCCTTTGTACCAATGGGCATTATTCACCTGGTAAGCTGGCATTGCACTTCTTAAGGTTTACAGCTGGGTAAGACATGCTACTCTTTCTCACCCAGCAACCCATGTTGCACCTTTTGATATTATTTCTCAGTGAGAGTATTTCTGGTATCCCCCACACGGGTATGATTGTTTAATAAACAATGGCTTTAGGAACAACACAGTGTCAGGAGGGTGCATTTCTCTTGGGTCCACAGAATTTAAACTTAAATCCTAGTAGATGTAAATGTCAGTAATTTCAATAATATACTATCTGTGTCCATTACTAGACCCATTGCTGCAACAAAATGCTTAGCATGAATGACGGAAGGAAGGAAGGGCGGGAGGACAGGAAGGAGGGAGGGAGAGAGGGAGGGATGGAAGGAGGAAGGGAGGAAGGGAGGGAGGACAGGAAGGAGGAGTGGAGAAAGGAGGGAGGGAGAGAGGGAGGGATGGAGGGAGGGAGGGAGGAAGGGAGGGAGAGAGGGAGGGAGGGAGGGTTGTCTTGGCTTTACAGTCCCAGGAGGTACAGTCTGTCATGGCACAGAGGGTATGACATCAGGACCATGAGACATCACCACATGAGGAACTATATGGAGAGAGTTGAGATGAACTGTTTTGATGTCACTACCTACAAAAGGTTCTTTCAATCCTTATGGCTAGCCATCGTTCAACTATTAAACAATTATTTATTTAGTATCTAGATTCCATACTCAATATAGGGAACATGAGTTTCTTGTTCCATGAGATCATAGATATGTAATAGAAGCAGCCAATAGAAGGTCACATATGGTGTGGTCAGATGCAAACAAAAGGCATCCAGAGTGCATAAAGACATACATATATCTAATTTTAAATTTAAAAATAAAAAATTAATGTACGTCTTACTCTTGCACATGATCAGTAGGATAATATGCTAATTGTCTACTATTGCTATTTTGTAGGAATAGCATCTGAAGCTGTTCCTGACAAAGGTAGGCGTTTGAAAGAGAATATGTTGAGCAGCATCTTGTCTCTGTACCTCATCACTAGAAGAAACTGAGGCTGCAGAGAGACCTAGTGCATCTTGGGTTGCCGTAACAACACACCCAAGATTAATACTTTGAAAAAGAATGTTTATTCAGTTTTGCATTTTGGAGGCAGAGATGTTAAGAGTGAGTAGTCCCATCTGTCCATCCCCGAAGATGGTTCTTGTTAATCTGGTTGTGTGGCTTGAACCCTGCTATGAAATGACTGGGATCTTTTACTTGGACGTTGTTGGTTTGGTCCGTTTCTATGTATTCCTTTAGATAATTCTTCCTCTGGCATCTTTCAACCAATTGCCTGTGATCAGTGTTCACAATCATACAAGAAGCCATCAGGATGTTTTCCCTAAATGTTTGCTCTGTCAGAGGAGATTTCTATTACTCTCCTGGCGTTTGTGTTATGGGAATTCTGGTTTGGAGAGATGCCAACTTGTTCCTCTCATGAAGACCTGGAAGCAAGGCAGGGTTCTCCTATGTCTTAATGAGTCCCTCCCTCAGTTAGCTCCCGGAAGAGCCCTTCCGAAGACACCTGCCACCTTTCTCCCTGTGATCATAATGTGTTGGATATCTCTCTGTATTGCCTGCGGAGTTTTGGGAACCAATGTAATCCATGATTTCTTGTGATTTAATGACCCAGAGAGACCTCTGCAATATTCTCTTTTACAAGATCTCTTCTCATTCAGTTCTAAGTTCCATAACACATAACTTTAGTGACCTTTCAAGAAACAGAAATGGGAAGAAGAATGTTACAGGGCTTGTTTCTCATCAGATTTGGGGTCAGAAAGACCATCCCTATAGGCACACTTTCTCAGGACTTCCACCTGCCGCATCTTACGATTTTTACACAAAGGGTCACTTAGATTCTAGGAGATATCCCTTGGATTCCATTCTAAGATGTTAGACTCAAATATATTCTAGCCTTTCATGTCCTAAAACTCATTCTACCTCTTAAGAGGATCATTCCACTCTGCACATTAGTGAACAAGCCTCCCGACTCCCATTTCTGCTCATAGCCAAATGCCAGTAAGGCTGGAACTCTGCAGTGAAGTACAAAAGGTCCCCATGCCCCGAGATTCCAAGCATGCCTGTGGCATAACCAGGCTACCCAGAGACTGAAAACCCTCAGCCAAAGGGGTTTCTCTGTGATGCCTTCCACACGCCCACTCCCACTTCAGACAGCACACCTGGCTGTAATCTCTTCTACTTCAGCTAATTGCTCTTTGTGGTAGTGCAAGGCCAGGGGCCGGGGAAGGGGGTGCAGACTCCTCCAGCTGATGATGAAGTATCAAACCACAGAACAATCGCATACAGGCTGTTGCTCCCTTGCAGGGGAGCCAACATCTTACATTAATTTTCAATTGCAGGAAATACAACTCTCAGACAAAGACCCACATTCCCGACAAGGCACGGCAATTAATTTCCCGAACATCCTTCATGCAAATGCGGGCAAAGGGTTTCAAGTTCTTTCAGCGTGACTTTTATAGATGTCTCAGAATTACTCAACTTCTGGAATTTTTAGAAGCATTAATGTTCTTGAAAGAGCAAACTCGGTTTTTTTTTTAAATATATCAATCAAGGTTTCAATTATGCTTTCATGCTTGTGATTATTTGTGGAGTGTCTGCCTCATGAATCCAACTGTCCACCTTGTGGAGAAAGGAATTTGGTCTCCGTTTGATCAACACCATATCTATGGTGCTTAGCGGAGTGTCTGGCACACAGCAGGTGTTTAGTAAATCTTTGTTGGTTGCCTGCATGGATGAGATTCTCAGGGTTATAGACAATTCTGCATGTATGTTTGGAATGCGATTTTAGTAACACATTATCAGAAGTAAAAAGAAAGAAGAAGGGGATTGTAAAAAAAAAAAATCAGTGAAATTTGGTGTTGATAGAGGGACTGATCTAAACAGAAGACCTTTATATGCGGCAGTACTAGAGATTGTTAGTAGCCACGCAGGCAGTAAGAACAGCAGAGGTCAGGGTTCATGACCTGGAATGGTTACTACAAGCAGGGTTAGGATCAGTTACTTTCACTTCATAGCTTCCCTGTGTGCCACATATTCCCACTTCACAGATAAGAAAACCGAGACCTCGACTTATGAATAGTTTTCCCACGGTCAGTCACATAGCTAGGAAATGGCAGAGCTGGAATGAAATTTCAGATGCCTGTATCCCATCTCTCCCACCCACCCACAAACCCCCTGTTGACCTTCTCTCCTCTCTCTTTCTTTCCTTTCTGCTCCTCTCCTCCCTTTCTTTTCCATGGCGTATTGATAGCAGATACTTGACCTGGTTAGGTTCAACTGTCAACTTGCTATTGAGAGGTGACCCTCACTCGAGCCATTGTCCAGACCAGATTAACCTGTGGGTATGTCTTTGAGGTTTGTTTTCATTTTTAATCGTTGTAGAAGGGCCCAGTCCAACAGTGAGTGGGTAGTACCATCTCTAGATGAGTGCTCCTTGACTGTATGAGAGAGCTAGCCAAGCATAAGCCAGCTTGGAAGCTGGGTAGCAGGCGACAGCCTCCATGGTCCCTGCTCTCCTTCTTGATTATTGTCTTAGCTATGGTTCTATTGCTGTGATAAAATATGGCCACCCAAAGCAAGGTAGAGAAGGAAATCTTGTAGTCCATCATCCAGGGAACTGGACACAGGAATTGGTGTAGGGATGGGGAAGTGCTGCTTACTGACTCACTCAGCTTGCTTTCATATAGCATCCTGGTCAGCCCACTCAGGGTGGTACCCCCTGCAGTGGACTGAGCCCACCCATATAAATCATTAGTCAAGAAAGTTCTACAGACTTGTCCACAGGCAAATGGTACGGAAGCATTTTTGCCATCGGGAGATCCTCTTCCCAAATGACTCTAGCTTGTGTCAAATTGACCTGCAACTAACCAACACAGCTATGAAGGGAGTTCCTTGGTCAGAAGTAATGCTGTGTGCAATAGCAAGTTAACCTGCCTCAATTTCCCCCATTGACTTCCTTCAAAGGCAGACCGTGACAAGCCTTTCCTCCCCACAAGTTGCTTTTGTGCAGGGTGTTTTGTTTCAGGAGCACAAAGGAAACCAACATAATACTGTAGTCCCTCTGCCTCCCCCCAGGCACCTTCCCCTCCACCTTCCTTTCACTCAAGGCTAAAAAAATTAAGAATTTATTTCCCAAAATCCTTTTGGCTCACAGATGGTCATGTGACACAGCCTGACACCCTGGCCTGCAGCTTCCTCCTGCTTATGTGTTCTTTCGTCCTCAGTTGAGTGACCTCCGTAATTAGCATAGAAAGTTCCAGGCTTTTAGGAGATCAGTTTACCCATCTGGAGTATATCAGGAGTTCATCCTGCCAACCTGATTCTTCACATCGTGCAGTCTGGTCCATTCATTCAGTACAGTACTGCAGGAGAGCGTTTCTCAGAGTGTTGTCTTGTTGGAAGCGGGTCCATGATTTTCAGAGGCAAAAATGATGATCCAAGTTAAACCTTATTCTTTCACAAATTTGAAGAATAAAAGAATTAGATCCCACTGTATTTTCAAACACTGTTTTTGCTAATGTTCATTTAACTTAGTAATGTATTTTCATCCCATTTGGGCATTGCTATTTGCATTTGCTGAACTCCAGATTTCCTACCCTTGTTTCATGGATTTCTATCCACAGTCTCCTCCATACTCGATATTTTGAGCCAATGTTTCATATAGCCCAGGCTGGTCTTGAACTTGCTAAGTAACCAAGATGGAACCTGAACCTCAGCCATCCTGTCTCTGTTGCCCAAGTGCTGGGATCTCAGCAGACATCACTATGTTTTGCCTTTTTTAAAAGAGAGAGAGAGAGAGAGAGAGAGAGAGAGAGAGAGAGAGAGAGAGAGAATTTCACAGTATATCCCAAACCTAGAGCTCATGCTGAAGATTACGGGTATGCACCACAAGACTGGATTTATAGCTTTCATAAATAGATCAGTGGCTCAGAGATGATTTACTGAGCATAATGTTAGTGATGAAAATAGCTGTGTAATGACTGCATCTCAAAACAATGTTATAGACATAAATAAGGACTGGGACTTAAGTAGAAGTGTGAGCATGTGTCTGCTGAGACCCCTGGCTCTGTCCCTGAATGTGAGGTAGGCTGAGTAGTCCCTCCCCTACACAGCGCACGCATAGGGAGAATCAAATTAATTTCACTATGAGAAAAGCACAGAAAAGTCATTGTGATTTTAGAATGAAAGAAATGAATGAATGGATGAATGAATATCTGAAACTTGGGTTATTTACCCAACAGCAGCTAGGCTACTTGTGTGTTTTGACACTTTGTTGAGCAGAATATAAATCTAATAACATTTTAATATGTGTGTGTACATATATACATACATATGTACTTACTATACATGTAAGTATGCATACTTGTATGTGATTGGGTGTTTTGCCTGCATGTATGTCTGTGCACCACATGTGTGCTTGGTGCCAGAAAAATCCAGTAGAGGATATTTGACCTCTTGAGAATGGATTCACAGCCTGCCATGAATCCAAGCCAGGTTCTCGGGAAGAGCAGCCAAAGCTCTTAGTTGTTGGGCCATCTCTCTAGCCCTCTCATGTAGTTTTAAACAAAGGATGAGGATCAAACTGCTAAGTCTTCTTTTTTTTTTTTTTTTTCAAGACAAAGACAAAGTAATGCTTGTTGAGGTTTAGTATGTTGCTATGTATTTTAATGCTAAATACTGGTCCTGGTTGCCTCAGGGATGGGGAGATCAGTCAGGCACATCAAGTGATGCTAAGTAACCATGCCCTCCCCGCCAAGTTACCCCTGATTGGTTACTAAAGAAACTTATAGCCTATAGCTGAGCAGAACAGAAGTAGGCAGGGTTTCAGTTCCCGGGCTTGGGGTCTGAGGCAAGACAACAAGAATGTAGAGAGAGAAGAAGAGGCCATAGGGTAGGTGAATCATGGAAACATAGCCATAAGTGTTAGTCTACTGGAGTAAGAGTGACCCAGGTGAAATAGAGAAAATTATATCTCAGGATTATTGATAGGGAAATGGGCAAAAAAGCTTAGAGGGAAGATATCTGGCCAGCTCTTGGCCTTTAAAGGCTTATTATAAATATAAATGTTGTATATTTTTTATTTGGGAATGATCCAACATAAGGGAGAAACCCCCAACTAATATGAAATATTCACCACAACAAATGCTTTCAGGTACATAGTTGGTGAGCTACTTAAGTTACCAAAGAGCCAGAAGCTGTAGTGTAGCGTTGCTGCGTTAGTATTCCTGAAATCAAATGCATGCTTATCTCACTATGGCTAAGGCAACTCAGATTGCCCACAAGACAGTAAAGAAATATTCCTGAAAAGAAAACAGTATGCAACTATGGAAAACAACCAGCAGAACTGAAGACCCGTTAGAGGTAATGGGCAGAGGAAGGAACTGACTTGATTTACTATTGCGTCGAGTTAGGGATATGCAGAGGATAAATCAGCTCTTAGCTTGTAAGCAGAGCACTATGGGGGAACTGTACTGTTTAGGAGCTTAGAACTCCTGCTACCAAAGAGAAAGAGGATGGTTTCCATGTAGCCAACACATACTTTGTGCAGGCTGCCCAAGGTGGCTGAAATCCAGAGTGAAGGATTACTCACGCGCCCTGTCTTCCATTTCACACACTGATTCCATAAGAGCTCCCAGAAAGCACATCGAGGAATGTTGCTGACATGGTGCTAAAGACAAAGGTGAGCCAGGTGTTACCCCAAAAGTTGTGGGACACATCGGTTCTGACACTGCGGCCCATTCTTGATTCAAGGTTAAAACGGCGAGATTCACAAGTCTAGGCAACAATATCTGAAGAGAACATGCAACATGCTTTTTCTAGCTCTGTGTCAAAGAACCTTTGGGCTTAGGCTCATGTGTGTGCTAGCTGCTGAGTAAAAATGTGCTTTTCAACAGTTTTTTCCCCAAATGAAAGATAAGAATTCTTTTTTTTTATCCCTTAACACTGAAATACCCTTTGATATAGTTCATTTTGAGTGGCTTGTTCATGTAAGCTCTCTCAACAGTTTGCACTTGAGTTTCAAGATGCCTTGACATTTACTGCAGACAGGATTAGGTGTTAAGATAACTTTAAAAAAAAAAAAAGAACAAAATCTTCCATCACTGGGGATATGCTTCCTCCCTATGACTGAAGATTATCTTCATTTCTTGAAGAGTATTGTCTAGAATATACTCGTGTATGTACTCAAAGCCACATGGACACACTGCATCTGTAGTGAGAAAACACCCATGAGACCAGAAGAAAGCCAAGCAGATGGATTAGCAAGGAGTTCCCTCACCAGCGTTTCCTGAGTTGGGGGGGGTGGGGGAGAAGAAGCAGTTTCTAGCTTTGGAGTGTAACACATGTATATTAATTCAGAATCTAAAATGGCTAAATTCAAGATGCCACCCAAATATCTTTCTCTGCCATGACTGAAAATGTGTATTCTTTCTCATTCTTTTAACTAATCAAAGGATGATTTAGAACATACATTTTGTTCTAAAACTTGCTTTCTTATCCCAAAATATAAACCAGGTAACTCTCTAAAAGACATTAAAGCTTATTTTCACGATTCTGGCAATTGATACACACAAAAATTGGGAGTTGTTCTAGGCCGAAATTACAAAAACAAATGACTAAAGAAATGTGTTATGTTGTGGGATCTTGAGAATGACCATGTTTCATACCAGAGAACCATGTCCATAGGAAACACTCTGTTCCATGTTAGGGGACAGGCAAGAGGGTCACAACCCTTCATTCTACATCACTTTTTGTCACTACTTATCCTTTCTTGAATGTTCCACATTTTGAGGCCACTTCATACTAACTTTTCATTTTTCTGGAAAGAAATTCTATATCACACTGCACAGGATTCCCCAGGCTAACTGATGGTTTTAAAAGGTCTTGATTATCCCACGAATTAGTCTTTTATGACCTTAGCCCCTAGATACTTAGAAAAGACAGCAAGTACATTGTTTAACATAGCAATCAAACTCTGATCAAGAGATTTGCCTGCTTTTGTAAGCACAGACAATATGATAGCTGGGTGGGATCCTGTTCTGCGATCACCCTATATGAGAGTAATATAAAATCTCTATATACTTCTTTAGTATCTTTCTGACAAGCTGGCTCATAGTATAGCTGCCTCTGTTCTTTTAGGTCTATGAAGTCCCTTATATAATTCATGTTATAGCCTTATATTTTGTATAGTTGAGAAATCCTGTTTATATATTTTCGAACTTGTGATTTCAGAGATCTTTCCCAGAGCCTTAAAGGCTATTCTGAAGGTCGCAGTGTTCCTGTTTATATATTTTCGAACTTGTGATTTCAGAGATCTTTCCCACAGCCTTAAAGGCTGTTCTGAAGGTCGCAGTGTTCACCATTTTGCTGAGGAACATAGACACACTCTCAACTCCCAGACTCATGCTGTTTCTAATTATTGTAGAGTCACTAATGTTGGGTAGGAGAATTTCTCCCGAAGGAGAAACATAAAGTAAATTATGTACATTATTATGCAAATAAGTCTTACTCCTAGCAACTGCTAACACTCATGGAGGCCCATGCTCTGCTGACTCTGCTTCAGGGGTGGGGACTGTGTCATACTTGCCCCTGTGAGGCCATTCAGGACTCAGCACATACCCTCCTAGCACCCACATCTGTCTAGGGGTGTTTCTGTCATTCACTATATAGCAAAACCTACCTAGCATCCCTTCCAGCTTACATATCTCTACAAATTATTTAATAACCTTACTAGTGCATTATTATACTGTGAATAAAACAAAAGCCTGTCCAGGAATCAGAATCTATAGAATGAAATATTGGGTGTCCTTCTCTTTGTTACATGTATGATCAGTGAACCTGCAAGTGGCTATCTGTGAAAGGAAAGGAAGAATTAAATGGTGGAGAGTCATGGGTGCCTTCTAGATTTCTTTTCTGAAGGATCAGTTCTGCTGCTGGCAGTAAATCCCTTTTCATTCCCTCCACCAGCTGCATCTGGAATGTCCGAGAAGCACAGAACTTGGAAGGTATGGACTGTAGGGAAAAGCAAAACTGGATGGTGGAAGGGAGGGAGTTGAGGTCCGTGGTGACTTTTCAACACTGCCAGCTCTGCATTGAGGCAATCACTGAGTTTTAGCCAGCTCTGGAGCTCTGAGCAAAATGAAGCCTGAAAGAAACAATGTATCTGCCCTAAAACAACTAACCCCTATTTCTCTCAAGTGTGGATTCCTGGGTCGTCTAGGGTTTAGCTGAAGTCATCTGGTCATGGTTGCCCTCAGCTGGTTGCCTCAAGGATTAAGAGGTCTCATTCTGACAGGAGTAAACCACATGAAGAGTACGCACTTTAACCTAGTGATAGTAGAAGTACAGGGAACCAAGTGTGTGAGCTCATTTATAAACTCTCCCTGTTTCATGGCTGCTCATTAGCAGGAACGGGTCACATGGCAAAGCTAGCAGCAGGTTGTAGGTTCGTTGCCTATGGTAGTAGGTGGGAAGTCTTGGCATAATTACATAGAGAACTAGGAAGAGTAACTCAGTGTACCACACACAAGAAATTGAAAATGTGTAACTGGACTTGAAAAATAGGGGAATTCACAATAGACAGTGGAAGCTGTAGGTTTACTTGACAGTAAGTATAAGGAGATTACTGAATGTCCAGCCTGATCCTGGAACTTCAGACTATGCCACTTTGAAGAACCAGGGAAGGATATGGAGAATGAGGAGAAAATTGGGAAGTTAGAACCAGAAGTATAAATGATTTCAACTAACAAAAGACCCCATAAAAGAACATTCCATTGTTTCAACATTTAGCATCTCATGGTTTCCCATCTCTTCCCACCTTCTAGATTCCATCAAACAAGAGTACAGAGCTGGGGGTGCAGCTCACAAAGCAGAGGTTTACTGCATATGTAGAGGCCCTGGGCCCCATCCCCAGAACTGCATAGACTGGGTGTGGAGGTGTATCCCTGGAATCCCAGCACTCCAGAGTCAGGAGGATCAGAAGTTCAAGCTCATTCTCATCTATAAAGTCAGTTCCTTTGAGGCTAGCCTGGACCACATGGGACTGAATCTCCAAAGCAAAGCAAGCTATTATACACAATGGAAGAGAACCAAAGTATCTACTGAAGTCTGATGCCATTTTTGACTCACTTGATTCTTATTATAATCCGACCAAGTATTTTACAGAGGCACAGTGGAGTGTCTTCAGTTCTAAAACAGGCGTAAGAAGAGGTTGTTCAACATTCCACAAACTTCCCAATATACACAGGCATCTGCTTGAATGTAGCATGTTTATTATAAAGTGTCTCAAGTACATCATTAAACATACCCCAGGACCAGTTGTGTAGAATGCTGCAGCCCAATCCCTGTCTGACTCATCACTCCCCAATCCCTGGGAGGACCCAGACCACAGCTGTGCAGGAACTCCCGTAACAAAACCATAATGGAACATTGCACAAATGAGCTAGTTAAGCTCTGGGGTTTCCTGCAACTGGGAACACTGGACAGATTTCCTTGAGCCTTGGAGTAATGAAGGCCCACTTGTCTTTGCACACATCTCAGAATCTGGTGAATGGCTGTACATGAAAACTATTCTCTCAACTCACTTAGCACCAACAGTAGTGTGGGTGGTGGACTCTGTGAAAAGGCCAGGTTTTCTTTCTTAGATATGACTTGAGAAGAAAACGAGAGCTGTTCAACTTCACCAAGCAGTTATTTCTCCTTTGAGAGACATAGGTCGTCCATCCATGATGTTGGAGATAGTCTACATTTGCTGATGTGCAATGTCCATTATCAATAGGTCACCACTACTTTCTCCTGGATCAAGAATGCTGCATTTGATATTTAAGAACCAATGTGAACCAGTGCCAGCATCCTTTCTTATGCCTCGTCTTCCTGTTTGGCTCTTCAGTTTTACGTCTTCTTGTCATTGGCCTACCTCATCGGCTTTTTACTCTCTCTGATTTTATGTTCCTGCAGTTTGTGTCATCAAATGCCCCACATTCTTTTCATGTCAGAAGGCAATCGTTCTAGTGAAAGGTGTTTGGTGACTCAGTTTGGATGTGTGGGGCTTTCTCACCACGTTTGGTACTTACCACTTTGTGCTCTTTCTTGTTGTCTTTGACCTTTCCTTCCTCCCAGGAAATCAACTCCTGGCAGGTGTCGAGTTTACGTCCACCCTCATTATAACCTTGGTTTATAACTTGGCCAAGCCCTGTGCGCCCAGTGATGCCTCATACCTGCTTATTGATTGGCTGCCTGAATGTAAGATACCTTTCTTAGGGACATTGTAACTTCCCATGGAAGGACAATCCTCAGTGCACTGTTGAACTGAAATATTAATTCTGAGTTCAGAGATCAAATGACTTGGGGGGGGGGTTGTTAAGCTGGTCTTTCAAGAGTTTCTTCTGACTGATGACGGACTGCAGGCTGAGGAAGACGTGGAGGCATCCCTTCTGGTGTGTCCTGGAGATGGAAGAAGTGTTAGTTTTCTGGGGTGGTCAGATACACAATGAGTGACAGGGAAGTTAGCATAGGGGACTTGGCTACATCATGGAGAGCACCAAAATACACTAAGAGTACTGGCTCTGAACCTGTGGTCCTGCAGTACCAGAATTTCCGAAAATCTGGGGAAAATGCAGATCACCTGATTTTGGTTCTTATGTGGGTCAGAGTCTGAGGATTGCTAATGCAACTGAGGCTTTTCTTTCTGAACCAAAGCAAAGGTTGCTATAGGCATGCACTGTTAAATACCTTCCTCTACTGTCTACAGAGACACTCTCTTTTGAGGTTAATTTTCCCAGGCAAATGACATATATGTATGACATATACATCAGTTTCAGAGAAATCCGACTCCAAAATTCACCCTCAGCCCACGATTCCTACAGTAGAACATTGCAGCCTCTCTTCCCTTCCCATGGGAAGAGTATTTCCCTCACTGCATAGGTGTTTGTGGGATGTCTCTGCCCTGGCTTCTCCAACAGGAGAGACAGCAAACACCCAGGAATGGTTTATGTTCACAGAGTTGGGTGTGAGGTCATCGAATGTTACTCTTCCCAACATGAAGATGCAGGATGCAGCAGTTCTCGACCAACTGGTGACCACACGGTCATTCTGAGAAAGTTATCTGTCTGCAGAGGAGACCCGCAAGTCAGCCTCTCCCTCAGTGTGGACCTGACAGAATTAGATAGGTCAGACAAATAGTCTATTTAATCTCTATTCACTGACTTGACACCTTTTCTCAAGGGCACAGCTGATTTCTTTGTACTGTGGACCTTGTATTTCTTTTTTTTTCCAACATATTTTTATTGATTCTCTGGGATTTTTCACACCATAAGCCTCAATCACTCATTTCTCTGTCCTTCTATGCCCCCCACTGCCCTCCCAATGTCTTTGTGACCTTCCACCCAACAAAACAACAAACAAAAACAAGCAAACAAAAGAACAATTTTAATTTCAGTTCCCTACATACTCACTGGAGCACGCTTCTTAAATGATTCCAATCTGTCCTCTTCTGTCATGCTTGTATTCCCTTCTTTCCATCCTAAATGCCTTTTAACTACTTAGGAGTAGGCTCTCATAATGCCTGGTTCCTTGATTTGGAATTGCTTATCCTATCTATCTATCTATCTATCTATCTATCTATCTATCTATCTATCTATCTATCTATCTATCATCTATCTAAACTTACATCTATTTAATATATCTTATCTATGTATCTATGTATGTATTTATATATTTATGTCTGTCTGTATCCATCCATCTATCATCCATCCTACCATCTATCAATCATCTATCTATCTATCTATCTATCTATCTATCTATCTATCTATCTATGAAGAGTTTCACTACATAGCCCTTGCTGACTTGAAATTCTAAATGTAGCCCAGGCTATTCTCAAACTCACAGAGATCTTTAACAAGTCTTCTGCACTGGATTGTGACTTGTATGAGGTAAAGGACCATTTCTGACTTGCTCTTTGTTGTTACATCATGGTTTATAGCAGAGCCTGGAACATGATAGATGCTAGCTAGTAGTTTTTTAATCTCTATGACTGACAGAGTGATGTGATGTTATCAAGTAACTTATAGAAGTTTATGTCTTAGCAGTTCCATGCCCAAAGTCATATAAGAGCCAGCACTACAGAACTGATTTTTGGTATCTTTACAGCATCTCCACGCACTGGACTGCCTGCCCTTTACCCCTGAGCCTAAAGACTTTTAGTCCTTCAAGATTCTAGATGCAGACACTATGGAAGACCAGAGGGTTATGCATTTCTCAAGTCTAAGGACTCTGCTCAAATAGTCTGTGATGTCAATAGCTCTGGTGGAATAATGAGGTGTAAAAGTCCCTGCCGGCTCAGAGGTTTCCTGCACCAGGAAGCTCTTCTGCAGGTGGACTCATCTGCATGGGGCTGGGATTCGGTCTCACTCAGGGCATACAACGGTGCCTGGTTTTTAGCAAGCAGACAGCAAATATATATTGGATGCACAAATGAACTCAGTCTTAAAATGACATTTTCCCTCCACAGCTCACATGTGTCTTAGTTTCCTGTTGGGTAACTATTTGTGTGGGACCATATTAGTCAATTCTATCACAATATTACCCAGTTTCTAATGATTCTAGAACTTGATTCTCCTCTCCCTCCATCTCCCCTTCCCCTTTCTCCCTTCTCTCCCCTTTTCTCATCCCCATTCTCTCTCTCTCTCTCTCTCTCTCTCTCTCTCTCTCTCTCTCTCTCTCTCTCTGGAATGCAAGGGAAGGGCTTAAGTTAGCCTATAATTATAAGATTGAAGGCTTTAGGCTGCTTCTGTGCCCAGGTGGATCAACTCTCCATAAAAATATGTGGAAATTGTACACACCCGTGTTTTAATGTGGAAATTGTACACACCCATGTTTTAATGTGGCCTGAAAAGTTTTACTTTGGGGTGTGGTACACGCAGTTTAGGCCACAAAACACAGTTTCTGAGAAATGCTGTTTTGAGAGAGAAGGCTCTGGAAACTTGGCTAGGAAGTGTGAATATGCTCCAGTGGAGGACAGCGATGCTGAGATGCTGCCAGCCCCTCTGTGAGCATTAGTCACAGTCGGGCACCAGCGGGGCTGGCCTGACTTGGACAGAAAGGTGGTTCTCCACGATCTGTGCCTCAGCTTATGGTGAATGCACTGCTGTGCATTTTCAGTAGAGCCATCTGTGGTAAGTGGATGCACACTCTGTCTGTTTCAGGAGCTGACGTAGAGCTCCCTTCTCTGCGTGAGCTGAAGAGCCCCAGACCCCATTTGTAAACGTGGCCTGCGGCGTGGCCTGCAGAGTGGTCGAGTGTGCTTCCAGTGTTATGTTGGTGGCACATATCAGCAAACTCCAGCCTCTGGACCAAGTGCAGAGTGTGTCTAATTTTTCTAAGTCAAGTTTGGTTTGAATACAGCCATGCTCGTTGTTTAACTGTCTGCCTAAGGTCTGTTTCACTATACAGAGGCACAGTTGGTAGTTGGAAAAGTGTGTGCCCCACAAAACAGAGACTATTTCATCTTTGTCCCTTTAAGAAAGAGCTTGCCAATACTCGGTTTAGGAGATGAAATTCCCCTTTGACCATGAGGAGTGCCGTATCCAGGATGATTTGTTTGACTGCTATATATTAAATTTTTTACTTGTTTCTTTGTATTAGAGTTTCACTCAGCTCAAATTGAGTAGCTAAGGATGCCTGAGAACTGGCCTCTGCATCCCCGGGGCTAGAACTGGAGGCGTGTGCCAACACTCTTGGCTCCCCAGTGGCCTATTTAAATATGTATGTCATGATCGATCCATATTATCTAATGAAGTCCGTTTTCATTTCTGAGGTGTCCCTATAGAAAATGTCTGAGGTGTCCCCATAGAAAATTTTAATCTTTGATATGCAGTGAAATATTTTTAGCAATCCGCAAATACATTTTTAAGGATACTTTAGTATCATTGTACTACTTAGCCTACTAGTAAAATAGGTAACTATGTGGGGCAACATAATGGAATGCCACAGATTGGCCACTGCTTAAACCAAAGAAATGTATTTTCCATAGTTCCAGAGACCGGAAGTTCTTTGTTGTTGTGGTGGTGGTGGTGGTGGTGGTGGTGGTGGCTGTCTTTCCTGGCACCTCCTGACAGTGCTTTCACCTGACCATCTTCTCCTTGTTCTGCTTTTTGTCTTTCTCCACTCTGTGACCTGTCTTCCTCAGGCTTTGCTTGTGCTGCTGCTCAGGTGCCGGATGTTCACTGGGGTTCTTGTCTTTTTAGTAGCATCCTTCTTTGCACATCGGTGACTCTGATGGCCACACTTTGCATTCCAGTCTCCGAGATAGACAGCTCCTCTGAGCTGCTGGTCTTCCCACATCATGCCTGCTACCCTTTAGGTTAGCTAATGCTCTAGCTGAAGGGTGTTGTCCAAGCACACTGAGAGTTGAAGCAATCACAACTCTGAGATCTATATGGGTTGGGGGCACAGGGTGGAGGCGGGATAGTGTGCGGCATCCCGATTGCTCTGTTCAGAGTGCAGCAGGAAGGCCTTTGGAGCTGTCGCATGTTCCATGAGCTTCAGGGTTCTTATGCTCTATGGCAGTGACTGCAGACGAGTGGTTCTAACTTTCATTTCCATGGTGACTCAGGCTTATGCAGAGCAAACTCCAAAGTTACTTTTAGTAGAGGGGATCTATTCATGGCCATCTGGGGCAAGATCATCTTTCCCTGTGCACTTTACAACTTGACCCAAGGACCCCCTGTTACCAACATATTGGTGTGTCAGTACCTGGCCCTCACCTCCCAGTTGCTTCCCAGAGTTATCTCACCCCCAGACAGTGTCAGGTTGTGGTTAAGATCCCTAATGGTAGTCACTTCACCTTCTCAGGTCCCCAGAGCAGCTAGGCTGTAGACAGCAGGTTCCCTCTCAAGATGGTACCACTGAGCTCTGTGCTGTACTGCGTGATGGCATGGTGTTCCTCTCCCCAACTGACCCATCTGTTTCACCATGATTAGCAACAGGATTTGATGCTTATGAGGGGTGTGGGCTTACCCCTGCCAGGCTCTTGTCACTGGGGGTACTTGGCTCCCTTAGATGAGACACTGCTTCTCTCCATGCCAAGAAGCCCTGCAGCTCAAGCTGAATTTGGCTTGGTTGACTTCTTTTTGGCACCCCACCTGTCGGTCTGTGCTTTTTAGCTCTGTTATATTGCCACCTTTGTGAATTTCCGAACTTTCCATCTCTTTCTCTCTTTGTAACAGAACCTGTTTCTATCTTATTCCAAGCCTTCCCCTCCACAGGTCACATCACAGGTCACAGAGTCATCTTGCCCACAAGTCCCTGTGACATAGTCTTCTTAAACAGTCTGGTGATACATTAATTACTTTTCTAGAGCTGATGATAGAAAGAGTTTAGGGGAGGAAGAATTTGTTTTAGCTCACAGTTTAGGAGAACACAGTCCGGCATGGTGGGGAGGCTCAGTGGCTGGATCACTTGATTAGTGGCAATGGAAACATGATGCGGCTGGTCATTCCACCACGGCAGAGAGGAATCAGAGAGCTACAGCCAGGAGCAGAGATGCCTAAAACCCTCAGAGTGAGGCAGAGACAGGGAGCCCAGAGCCCTGTCCCTCAAGTCATTCTAGACCTCATAGAGTTGACAATTGAGACCAAATACCTTTTTGTCTGCAGGTGCTCCAAGGTCATTGCACTTGAACAATGCGTGGATTCAGGAGAGAATGCTAGGTCATGGAAGCCCCATGCAGAGAACATTCCATGAGACAGGGTATCAGGTGCTGAGAACACGAGGTGGGATGCTGCCTGAGTACGTGGAGAATCTCAGGGGGCAGAGTGGCTGGAAAACGGTAAAGCAAGCAAGGGCTCCGATGTCAGGACAGTGCAGTCTGAATGAGCACACAGTGAAAGTTCAGAGGAAACTATCTTTAAACTTACAGGATTGTTACCTCACAATGCATCTTCATTCTCGTCTCCCTTTGTTATCTGAATAACAAATCTCTACCACATATGTGTATTGCTTTAGGAAGGAAAGCGTGCATAAACACGGGTGCGCGCGCACACACACACACACACACACACACACACAAACATGCATACATGCATACATCCCACATGCATACACATATATACACACATGTACACGCATACATACACAGGCACACATATGTGTATTACCTTTGGAAGGAAGCATGCACACATGCACACACACCCCATGAAAATACATATATACACACATGCACATACATACAGATACAGATACAAACAGATACACATATGTGTTTTTCTCTTAGGAGGAAAACACACACACATGCACACACATACATTTATACAAACACACACAACCCATGCACACACATACATACATGCATGCATGCACATAAATACAGATACAGATACAAATATACACATGTGTGTTTTTCTCTTAGGAAGAAAACACATACACATGCACATGCACATATGCACACACATATATTTACACAAGCACACGCACACCCTACACATACACACACATGCATGCACACACCCTGCACATGTACACACATATAGACACACACACACACATACATACATACATAGATATAAACAGATACACATGTGTATATTACCTTAGGAAGGGAACACACACATATGCATACCCCCACATGCACATATAGACAGACATGCACACAGACATACATACACAGACAAAACCACACACACACACACACACACACACACACACACACACACACACACACAGGTTTTGGCATAAGACTTTACCCAGATCACATTACCTTTGTCCTGAAGTTGTCTTTGACCACAGGTGCCAAGTTGTTTGGACAGCCACCATGGCTGTGTCTCATTCCAATAAGAGAATGATCTTTGGCTGGAAACCTAGAGGTGGCAGTGGGGGGTGTGTGTGTGTGTGTGGAGGGGGGGGAATGTGGAGGGGGGTGTTTGCTCAGATGGTCTCAGACAAGCAAGGCAGTCCTGATTTATAGTCACTGGTGAAGGTGTTAATGTCTCCTCTCAGGTGCACCTCTCCTCTAACCATACTTGCTGACTGAGTCTGTGATGACCTAATTGGCCACAGAGACAGGAGCAGATGGCTCACCTAATAACAAGCCTTTACATTCAGGGATAACCCCCTTTTGGGCTTAGTTTTAGTACTGTGTGTGACCCTGTGGGCGGCTGTCATTAATCAAACCTGCTCATTGAGTGTGCCAAGACTACTGGATAAATAGGCCATCAAGGCCTGCTCAAACTGGCTCACTTTGAATTCTGACTTAGACCCCTTGTTCCTGTCTCCCATTAAACACAAAGGCATGTACACACACACACACACACACACACACACACACACACACACAGGTAAAAATTAAGGTCTTTATGTGCATCCATGCCTGACTAATTCTAGTAGCTAGATTTCACCCACTCACGCTGGCATGGGTCCCTGGTGGTTTGACAATTCCCCACACTAAGTCGGATCTCTCTGCTTCTGACTTCATTCTTAGCAATGGGGGCTGTGTGTAGACTGGCTTGAGGGTCTGTGTGCCATGGAAATGAGGCCACAGACTCCCCATGTTTGTGTAGATGGGGAGGAAGGGGCTCTGGGAAAGAAACACCCTCTTTTCTTTTCTGTGGAATGTACCCCCTTGGGGCAAAGTGAAGGTCGTGGCTCTCAGCTTTGCAAAGTCAAAGGCATCCACATCCTAAACTGACACCAATGCCTATCAGGGACTGTGGTGAAGAGAAGCACCACAGCTTAGCAGCCAAGGAGCAGAATAAAGACTGAGGCCGGAGGCCCAGGGAAGACCCTGTAAGACCTCAAACCTAGAGAGGTTTCTGTGCTGCCACCTCAACTGTGAAGTCCTGAGGTGGAGGGTGAGGAGGGACACAAGTTCCAGGGACAAATCAAATAGATCACTAGGTCAGAAGATTGTGGCTGAGCCAGTGCAATGAGTGTGTGTTAGCTCAGCTCAAGCAATACTCCGGATAAAACAATGCTATCGTGCAGAACATAGTTGCTCTTTGAGGAGAAACCTTTTCTTCCCTCCAAGTTTTGATACTTAGCGTCTTCTGAGTCCCTAATAAAAGAAGAAGAAAAAATGCTGGATATTTTCAGGCTCCCAGCAGCCTCACCAACGATGAACCCAGTTTTCTGAGTCAGTCCTTAGCTTCTGAACCAGGGGGCAGATGGGCTGAAGGGTGAGGTAGAGTGGAAAGTCTGTCAACACAATGTCCCTGGGTCTGGTTGCTTCCCTTCCCGCTCTATTTTTATTATTGGGTGATTCCGGGCCATTTCCTGTTATTATTACACTCATTGTTGTCAGAGGGAGCCAATTCATTTTCATATTAGCCAGAGCAAAGCATAATCAGGAAGAGAATCTGCTACCAGAAAGGAAACATGGAACATAGACTGCTGCTTGACATTCCAAAGCCTGAGCTCAAATAAACAACACAGAACAGCAAGAGAGACCAAAGGGATGGCAGGCAGAGCACCTCCCCCCACCATAAACACCGGCATCTCGGACAACACACACACACACACACACACACACACACGCACACACACTATACATACCTCTGACATACTGTAACATCACACATCCACATATGCATATATACCATGTGTTTAACTTCATCACATCATACACACACATATCACATACAAACAGACCATATGCACATTGTGTGTGCATTATGTGCACATACAACACACACCACTCACACAGCATACACATACACCCCCAAAACACAACACACACACGCCACACACATGCACACCACTCACACATTGCTGACATACACACCATCATTCACCCAAAGAAACTGTCTACACAGCGGCTGAGCATCCTGCCAGGGCCATAAAAACGTTGAGTCACCCCAAGGAAAAATAGTCCGAGAACTACGTGATTAACCAAGACTTGTGCTCTGTACTTTTGTTTTGGAAGGAAAAGCAAAGAGGAAAGGAGAAGGTCACACACAGAGGCATCTTGTAGCCTGAGCATCTTTATGCTCACAGGGCACCTGGAGCAGGCCCCGCCCACCTCCTTGCCTGAGGTCTCTCAGGACTCCAGGCTGTTCTGCACATCCTGCCCTTTGACGCAAAGCCAGCAACTTAGAAGATTCATTCACGGGTTTAAAGTTTCTTTCAATCCTCCCTCCTCCCTAATGAAGCAGTTTCCCTCAAAGGAGCACGATGCCCACCGTCCACACCAGGTGAAAGAGCAGGCATTTCTGCTGTGCCCGGCAATGGCGGGGGAGCAGGTGTGCATAGTGAAGGGAAAAAAGGAGGGTGTTCCCACAGGTAGATGACTGCAACTCTGCGCAGGCCACGCTATCTTTCCAGAGCCTATTTCAGGCACCCACCGTCATTGGTGGCATGTGGTTCTGGCATCGCTTCTCCTTCCAGGGGCAAGTCAGGCAGCCAGGCTAAGAAATCATACATTCAAAATGTCTAAGAGGCAGAGTTTAAGTATAGATATGCCAGTATTTAAAACCACAATCTTAATATGCTTCACTTAACTTTTTCAACCTTTAGTGTTCTTAGTCACAAATTAGAGATTAACCCTGTTTTTGCCTTGGCTATCCCTATACTTTATTCTTCAAATGGTAGCCAGGAAGATTATACCAATTAGGATTCCACTTAACCACCAGAAACAGAGATAACTGCCTAGAGAGAGCCTTAATGGGCTGGGATGGCTCTACTCCCAAGGACTCTGGTCCAAGCTTCTTACCATCCAATACGGGGCGGGCGGGGGGGAGGGAGACAGGAATGACCCTTGTTTTCATAATCCACTATAACAGGTAAAGATCCAGACACCATGTCTGCATTCCAGGTTGAAGAGGAAGGGCAAAAACAAAGAAGAAAAATATCAAAAGCTGCAGTGAACGTTTTGGAGCATATACCATTGGCTAAACTTAGTTGCATGGCTTATGTCATGTGTCCAGCTGAAAGTGTGGAAGAGGAAAGAAATGGATAAGAGGGAACAGCACACCATCTCTGCCAGAACAACCCTTCAAAGTATAAAGCAACGCTCATCTACATTGCTTAAAACACAATGCAGAATAAAAGCCAAGGCCATCGAAGCATCCCCAAGACACTGAAGGTCTGGTTCCTTCTCCCCCTCTGACCTCATTTCTTTTTTTAAAAAAAAAAATTTTATTGGATATTGTCTTTATTTACATTTCAAATGTTATCCCCTTTCCTGGTTTTTTCCCCGGAAATCCCCTATCCCATTCCCCCTCCCCACTTCGGAGTCTATGAGGGTGTGCCCCTACCCACCCACCCACTCCCACCTCCCCGCCCTGGCGTTCCCCTACACTGGGGCATTGAGTCTTCACAGAACTAAGGGCCTCTTCTCCCATTGATGCACAACAAGGCCATCCTCTGCTACATATATGGCTGGAGCCATGGGTCCCTCCATGTGTACTCTTTGGTTGGCAGTTAAGTTCCTGGGAGCTCTGAGGGGTCTAGTTGGTTGATGTTGTTCTTCCTATGAGGTTGCAAACCCCTTCAGCTCCTTCAGTCCTTTCTCCAACTCCTCCATTGGGGACCCATGCTCAGTCAACTGGTTGGCTGCGAGCATCTGCCTCTCTACCTGTCAGGCTCTGGCAGAGCCTCTCAGGAGACAGCCATATCAGGCTCCTGTCAACAAGTACTTCTTGGCATCCACAATAGTGTCTGGGTTTGGTGACTATATATGGGATGGATTCCCAGATGGGGCAGTCTCTGGATGGCCTTTCCTTCAGTCTCTGCTTCATGCTTTGTCTCTATATTTCTTCCTGTGAGTATTTTGTTCCCCCTTCTAAGAAGGACTGAATCACCCACACTTTGGTCTTCTTTCTTCTTAAGCTTCATGTGGTCTGTGAATTGTATTTTGGGTATTCTGAGCTTTTGGGCTAATATCTACTTACCAGTAAGTAAATACCAGGTATGTTCTTTTGTGACTGGGTTACCTTACTCAGGATGATATTTTCTAGTTCCATCCATTTGCCTAAGAATTTCTTGAAGACATTGTTTTTAATAGCTGAGTAGTACTCCATTGTGTAAATGTACTACATTTTTTGTATCCATTCCTCTATTGAAGGATATCTGGGTTCTTCCCAGCTTCTAGCTATTATAAATAAGGCTGCTATGAACATAGTGGAGCATGTGTCCTTGTTATATTATATGTTGGAGCATCTTTTGAGTATATGCTCAGGAGTGGTATAGCTGAGTTCTCAGTTAACACTGTGTCCAATTTTCTGAGGAACTGCCAGACTGACTTCCAGAGTAGCTGACCAAGCTTACAGTCCCACCAGCAATTTCTCAACTTCTTTCCTGGATTATTCTGAGTCTCTTGCCTTCCTCAGGCTATGCCTCCAGGTGTCTTAACCTCAGTCCTCAGCCTACTATAGCTAACGGGTGAACTACTACTTTAACAGGAAGAATCCTACAGAAAGAGGAGTCCCTTCCCTTGGGACCCTGCACCCCTTATCTAGATACCCTTCTGTTGGCTGCTGTCCCACTCTGCTGGGGATACTCTTGGTTAACATTTGCCTTTTACTATCAGGTGTTCGATGACTTTTGGGACTTCATCTGCTGTCTCCTGTTTAAAGCTGTGGGAAATTCAAACATTGTCAAAGACCTTGTGCATGCTTCTAGAGGTCAATGACAGGCTGAGTAAGTTCTAACTCTGTCTCTACTCCAGCACAGGGGAGAGAAGGCACCAGATATCAAGGCTAAAAGGGCTTCATACAGGGGAAGAGGTGACTGGGGTTTGCTGAGCTTCTAATCAGTGCCCGTCTGTCAAAGGGAGACTAGAGCAAGTGCTGCCAGCCATGACTGCAGGGGAATGGTGGGAAACGATTTTCAGTCAATTTCCCCCAAAGCTTCAGGACTATTTATTCTCAATTCTTTCTTCTCTGCCTTTAGTTGTGAACAAGAGTAGCTTGGGGCACATACGCCTGAATCCATCACTTTGATGGTTTATTGCACATTAAGTAGCATAGAATTGAAGTCTGGGGCTAGGACAGGCCCATTTTGGGTCCTCTTTTCTTCCTTTGTACCCTCACAGTGGGAGGGGGACCTGCCTAGCTGTGCTTGGCCAAGTTAAAATGAGGAGACCAGATGGTCCGAAAGAAAGGAATTTGGGTCCAGGTTCAGGAAAGGGAAAGCTGTGTGTGTGTGTGTGTGTGTGTGTGTGTAGGGTGAGGCAAGACTTCTGCATGGCTTTTGAGCAGAGATCGGAACATTCAGTACTGAGGTGCATTTCTGAATGGCAGCAATCCCCTGCAAGGGTATGCAGGGCGAGTGCATCCTTCTGTGTTAATCCCCCCAGGACTTAATGCCAAACCTCAAAATCATTTTTTTTCTTCTGTGCTGGAGTTTTAATTATATGTGGCTTTTAGTTTTGAGAACCAGAGCACACTGATTTATGTTAAATGACAAGGGGAAAAAAATCAGGGAGGTGAAGAAGTGGCTCTGGGCATTTGCTTTCAGCAGGAAATGTTAGGAAGAAAGAAAACAAGTTGTAAGATCTGGGAAAGTAAGTTTCAGTTGGAAGACAATCCTGGAGGGGACCCCCACTCCCTCCACAGAAAGGCTGGGGCTACAGAACTTAGCCTGTTAGGCACTAACAGTTGAAAGGAGCTGTCCCTGCCTCTTTGGCACCATTGGAGAGTCAGCAGACAGGAAGGGGGCAGGAAGTCAGACAGCACCAGGTGGCAGGGATCCAGGCAGGAAGCAGGCTGGGTGTGAACAAGTGTCTTCATGGCAGGGACAGATGGGGATGGAGCCTTCAGAGCAAAGCAGCCGAGGAAGGAAGAACTGGGACTCTTTCATCCTCCTCTAAGCCTTGCCTCATGGCTGGAGCTGGTGGCGTTATCTCTACGCATGGCCTCTGTTCGTCGGACACATGGTTTCCATGTGACCCCCCTGGAACAAGCACAAGACACTGTAGGGAGAAGCGGAGTGACAGCCAACGAGGCTGGCTGGATGTTTTCAGATTTGTTCTGACTCTCTCTAGCACGGCAGGATCCCCCAGTCCCAATGGGGCACACGTGTCACTGAGACAATACACATTATCACATCAGCTGTCCTCAGCTGAGTTTGCTTACAGCTAGCTCTGTGTAGGTGTGCATTGAGGTCTGCTTACCGCCACAAGCAGGGGAGGACATGAATCTGGGGGGCTGGTTGACTGGTGGCTCAAGTCAGTGATTTATAAAACTGACATTGCAGTGGGCAAAAGCACTTTGGGACACACATGCAGTGAATAGCATTAAAATCCCCAGCTCTTACATAAGCATTGGGTGAGCTTGGAAGGCAACCTATGTCCCAATACTTGGGGGAGGTCAGGACAGAGAAATCTCAGGGACAAACTGGTAGATAGTCTAACAGAATTGGTAGATAGGAGACCTTGCTTCAGTAAATAGTAAAGAAAGATAGAGGGAGACAGTGATGTTAACTTCTGAACTCCACACATATACACATACAAGTGCACTTATGGACATCCATACGTCCACACACCCATGAGCACATGTACACATAACACATACACAAGCAAGATGATGATGATGATGATGATGATGATGATGATGGCAGCCACAACCAACAAAATTGAACCTGAAGCTTGTCTCTCTGTCAACATATTACCTTTTCAGTATGGTGTTTATGCAAGTTTGTTATCATTTCTAAGTGACTGAGAGCTTTGTTGATGCCCTTGGGGAGGGACCGGAGAACCATCTCTATAGGATCCTTCTCCCTCATGTGTCTTAGCTAAGATGGAGACAGGACAGATACATAGATCGTATCCCTATGTCTATCCCCTCTAGTATGCTTACCTGGATATTCAGACTCCTGTGCACATCCTTGGAATGTTGTTGGAGGCTTCTTGAAGCACATCTCTTTGGATTTTAAAAGACTTTAAAGACTGACTCATTGGCTTGGCTGTGGAAGCTATTCCACATCAGAGAAACTACATACAGATTTGGGCCAACGGATGCATTTGGCTGGAGAGAAGGGATTTGGTATAAGATTTGAACAGTTGTTGTCAGCAAAGAAATTAAACAGCCTAGGGAAACCTCCTAAGAATGATTTTTTTTTTCTGCTTAGATAATATTACTTTTCAGGCGCCTTCTAGCTGGAATCTAGATCCAGAGAGCTGTCTGGAAAAATTTACCCGGACATCGTTTGGCTTCCTTAGCACCGTGCATGCTGGATTGTGAATAGCTGGGTCTTTTGGAAGTTAGGAAAAGCCTCTGAATCTGGATGGCCTTGTACAAATTAAGGAAGCTGGGGTAGTTCGTATTAGCATCAACTTGATAGAATTTAGAGTCGCCATGGAAACAAATCTCTGGGCCTAGGTTTACTAGAGGTTTTCTAGATTAGGTTAATTCAAGTAGGGAGACTACCCTAAATGTGGGTGGTACCATACTGTGGGCCAAATAAAGGGAGAAAGAGGCTGAATCCAAGCAGTCTTTGCTTTCTGACTGGATATAATGTGACCAAGCAGCCACCTCCTGTTCCTGCTGCTGTGTCTCCATGACATGGTGGACCATGTCCCAGGAACTGTAACGCAGAACAAACCCTTCCTTCCTCAATTAAGACTCTTGTCAAGTATTTTTTGTCATAACAATGAGACATATAACTTATATCGAACTTATATCGATGCTGAGGTAGCAGAGGAGAGACATATAGGACCCTGAGATAAGGTCCCCTTGGGACCTTGGGACTCCTTATCTTTTGTTCTAGATGTGGACAAATGTTTATGGAGACCTCAGGATCAGAAGAGAGCATCCTATTTTCTCTTTGGGAAGCCACCTTCCCCAGTGTCTACAGATTTGGCCTGAGCCATCTCTGGGTTCTCAGCTACTCCTTCATGTTGATCTACCCAGCACAAATCATGTGAGCCAATATAAGAGGTATGCTCTGTGCTAGGTACTCATTCTATTGACTCTTTTCCCTTAGAGAATCCCAGCGAATCTCACGTGTAGCAGCTTCTGTCTGTCCTCTAGTCCACCAAGAGGACAAAAGCCCATTTCTTGAGTTGTGGTTTTCAAAAACATGCATGTGTGACACCAGGAGGCAGGAACAATGGCAGACACAGATTATAACGTAGGGATCTATTTTCAGGCTGATAGTAGGGAGAAAAGCTGCATGTTCAAGACTTTTTCTAGCTAAACACAGAATTTCTATTATCGTTCTTCTATCCTTACGATAAAAGTAGGCTTAGCAACCTTGATGTCGTGTTCAGAGAACATTTACAACCTGAAAACATAGTATATATGTGTAGTCTGGGAAGGCTTGGAAACCTATCCAGGCTTTGCCTTTACAAGTTGGCTTCTGTACCTTTGGTGTGGAGTTCATGTCCTTTGACAATGGCAGAGCATGGTGCAAAACAGGCCAGCGAGTTTTCTAGTAGAGAAACGAAAGACAGCTAGCAGGGAAGGAGAAGCGCATAGCTTTGAGATTGCATCTCTGCCAACCAGACCTAACCAGAAATATGAGTGCTTTGGCCAAGGCTGGAAGCAAGAAGGGTCAGAGGTCACCTGTGGCCATTCGGAAGGGACCAAGTTCATGGTCCACCTATGACTTTCCTTTGGGTTCTTGAATGGCTGGTCGTGAAACCCATGTCTTAGCTGCCAGGTATCATCTCTGCTTTGCCCATGCTGGACATGATTGGCGTCCTTCAGAATGCTAAAAGATCCAAACCAGAAGGATAAATACTGGAATCTTTAGTGAGAACAACGTTTGAGAGAATCAGATTTTTAAGACTCAGAAGGATTCTGCTTCTTTCTGCCTCTTCTTTCAGCCCCCGTGGAAGGTTGCTGTGTTCTACATACCCACTGCTGACACCTTTAGCCTTACTCTGCAGACCCAGGAACCTGCTCATGTTTTCTCAAAGCCACAGGTTTCTATCATAATGATTTTGTAATTTTATCCACATCGTGGGTTGTATTAGTCAGGAGGGGACAATCAGGGGAGTAGATCCAGAAAGAAATTATGGGGATTAGCTATTCCACAAATATGGAAGAAAGTAGGAATTGGAAGGAATGGGAGGTGGGGGGTAATAGGAATAAGGAGTTACTACCCAGCCCTTCTAAAACAAGGACACTCACTCATTCATTGAGGCTTTGTGATGGACAGCAATAGGGAGGGTGACTAGGTCATCCAGGGATCTACAGAAAGGCGATGATTCATGTAACTACTGATCTCTAAGTCCATGGATGAAATTCCGGCTGTTCACCAGGTTAGCGCTCAAGAAAAGGACCAGACAAATAGCAAGGAAGAGCTAGCAGGAAGGGTGAACTCTGATTCATCGGGGATATTTGTTCAGCACCGTATGTGACTGTGATGGTGACCTGCTGAGAGGAATAGGCCTGGCTCAACTTCTGCTTCTGAAATCTTGAACAGGTTCCGCTTTGGTCCAGCTCTGAAGTGGAGCTAGGCTGCTGAAGAGGGAAGGAGACAGGAGCCTGTGAATGTTTAGAGCACTGTTGAGTAGATCGTCAAGTGTTCCAGATCAATATCTTCTATTAATCTTGGCACATCCTTTCTTCTTCTAATTAAAACACTAAAAGAATGGTGTGTGTGTGTGTGTGTGTGTGTGTGTGTGTGTGTGTGTGTGGTACACATGTGTACAGGTACCCCTGGAGGCCAGAAGAGGACGCCAGTCTGCTGGACGTGGACTTTGGAGGTGTTGTCAGATGCCTCGTGTAGGCCCTGGAATTTGAACTGCGATCCTCTGCAAGAGCCCCCTTAATCACCGAGCCATCTTTCCAGCCCCAACACGTTACATTTTCACTTCCTGTGTTTAATTTCTAAATAAAGACATAGGAAAACAATCTTGCTTGTGCCTGTCACAATGTGGCTCCCAAATGAGATCAGCCTAGCCCTCTCCGAGACGGAGCACGGGTGTCAGTCCATCTGTCCTCAGGGTGTCACTGCTCCCTGGCATCGCACCCCCTTTAAGATCCAATAACTTAAACACCGATATGTCAAATGCCACATAGTGACCACATTTTCTAGTACACAGCAAATGACTAGAAACAGGAGGAAAGAAAGAAAAGGAATCAGATGTATACACACATTTACACATGTGTAGTACACACACATCTGTCAAACAGCAAACTCTCATAATTACTGTAGTCACCAGGTCATCCCATCATAGCTCGCATTTCCATTTCCATGTTCTTCCTGTTACTTTTGCTGAGGGAAAAGCCTTATCTTGTTCAAGCTCCTTGTCTGATGTGATAATCCAAAACCTTAACTCTGTTACAAGTGTTGTTGCTGAGGTGTGGCTTCCCTTTGATTTTTATCCCAGTGCGACATTTATAATCTGCAGTGCACTTTCCTCAGTCCTGTCCCCCAGGGTGGAGTTCTGAATCCCTTGGCTAAGATCACTTACCCCAGCCATCAAAGGGGTCAGGTGGAAGTAACAGTGCCCAGGTAAAGGAAGCAAAGAATTGTCTTCCTGCCCTGGATTCATTGTCACAATCACCCCAAGCCTACTTCTGTTTTCTCAAAGCCACAGGCAATGTTCTTGGATTTCTTTTGAGTAACTTCCCAATTCTCTCTGAGCCATGGTCTTGGAATTCAAAGCATATTAGATCTTTCACCCTCAATCTCCCATAATATTTGGAAACCAAAGAAAGAAGGGAAAAAGAAAGGAGGAAAAGGGGAAGGAGGAGGGAGAGGAGGAGGAAAAAGAGGAAGAAGGGATAGGAAGGGGAGGAAGAGGGGAGGTGAAGGGGAGGAGAAAGAGGGGGAAGAGGGGAGGAGGAGGAGGAGGAAGGGGAGAAAAAAGAGGAAGAAGAAGAGGCAGGGGTCAGATTTTTCCAGAGAGAATTATATTGAAGTACTTCCTGTCCTAGGTCCTCTGGCTGTCCCCATTAATGTAGTTCACAGAGTTTTGCTCTTTTCTGATTTCGCATGTTATATAAAAACCAACACAAGCAGCCCTCATGGAAGAGCAGTGTGCTTATGTGATCTTGGGACCTAGAGCTATGTGTTTTGAAAACTGGGAAATCATCTTGGAAACAGAAACAGAAAGTTTTCTCTCCAGATCCTATACAGAGCATCTTTTAAAAAATGATTTGCGTGAGACTTAAAATAACAAAAAATAAAGTTTGACAAAGTATTAAGTAAGCGCCCAGTTTATGGCAGAAATTGGGAAGAAAGGTTTGCATTGGCTGAGTTTCAACATGGAAGTCAGGAGATATCAGTCCAGGCGTACTCTTCACATAGTTCTGTTGGGTTTGTATTATCAGGATTAGAGATGGAGAATTCACCAGTGAGAAGACAAAAGGACGAATGACATCTGTGTCCTCCCAGCCTTTTTGGCTTTCCTGATAGCTGCTGCCAAGCTCCTGGCGGTCTGTGATGGAAGATTTAGAGGAATGATGGGCCGCATCATCAAGGAGGTTGAGCAACAGGAAACCTGAAGAGTCTCCCAAAGCTGTTTCTTCTAGCTGTGGGATAAGTCAGATACGCTGGACGGGCTAAACCCATACTGTCCCGCACGAGAAATCGAAGGATTTCAAGAAGTTCCCGAGGTCACCCCAAAGCAGCAATACTCCAGCACTTAGCCCTCCATCTCTAGTGCCAACTCACTTAGTGCCAGGTAGTTGGTGGCACATTGAAGTAGATGCCACTGTTACTTATCCATCCTTCTGCAACCCCACTCCCTGGGCTGGGAGCCTGGAACCCCACTCCCTGGGCAGGGAGCCAGCCCATGTGGCAGCACCTGTGTCCTCTCCCTGGGGTGTTTCTCCACAGTCAGCCTGTTGGGACTACTGCCTGAGGGAACCCTAAGGAGTCAGTGCTCTCTGGAGATAGTCCACTTCACGACAGGTGACAGTTTCCTTAGGGATGCTGTGATTGACCAAATCCAGGATCACCTTGGAGATGAACCTCGGGACATATCTGTGGAGACGTATCTAGACAGGGTTATTTAAGGTGGGAAGACCCACCCTAGATAGGGACGGAATCTTCCATCAACTAGGGTAGTGGCTGCATAAAAAGAGCAGAGGGAGGCAAGCACTGGTATCTTTGTCTCTTGGCCTCCTAACTGCTGACACACTGTGGCCAGCTGCCTCATGCTCACAGCTGCCAGAGTGCCTTGCCATGATGGATATACCCCAAACTAAAGGCCAAAACAAATCCTCCCTTACTTAAGTTGGCTTTGACATGAATTTTGCCATGATAATGAGGAAGTAACTAATAGGGAATGTCCACTTCCCTTACTGTGGAGTAAGAAACCCTGAACCATGTCGCTGGTTCACTTCTCGGTATCCCTGTAAGACTGAGCTCCGGGGCCCACAACAATAGCTGGTCTGATGGCACATTGATAGGTCACCTTCCCTGCCCTTCATAACTCCTGAGTCCCTCTGCTGTTTCCCTGACCACAATACTTTTGAGAAAGCCAGGCATCAGCCAGGCACTCTCCTGGGGGTTCTTTGATTGGGGATAAGCCCATTTTGAGATTTCAGGCACCAGAGAAAGGCCAGTGGGAAGATATCAGATGAAAGTTTGTGAGTCTAGTATAATAACTTACATCATAGAATTAGTGTGAGGCTTAACCTTGTAAAACTCTGAAAATAGTGTCTGGCATATAGTAGCAACTAAGTAATTATTAGTTATTATATTTATTACCATGATGAGCTAAGGCATTGGATGTTTGGCAGTTCCTTGTTAAAACATCAGTTCCCAGGCAAAGGCAATGTGTTCAACTCCAACTGGCCTCTGCTCTATAGCAGGAGTAGACTGCTCGGGGAAGCTTTAGTCATGCTGCTGAGCCTTAAAGGAACAGGACAAAGCAAGGTAAGGTTTGCCATGGGTCAAGGAGGAGCAAGAGCTGATTAATGTAGGAAACGGGAGGGTGGGTGCCCCAGGATATTCCCAGGAGCCCTCCTGGTTGATAGGGCCTGTCCTGGGACTCTAGATGGCATGGGTGTTAAGTCATATCCTAGAACTGATGGATCTAGACTACTCTGAGTCCGAAGGCCCCCTAAGAAGAGAAGGGGTAACACAGATTGATGCTAAATCATCTTCATTCATTAGTTGATCATTTGGGTGCATTTGTCAAACACAATTTCTGTTTATAGTTACAGAGGCTAATGGTTGGTTCTGGTGGGAGAGAACATACTTACAAAACAATGACATGCCATCAAATACTGCAAGTGCTTTGGTAGAGCATGTGTGATCAGCAAGACCCTTCCACTCCCAGGGGGCAGTGGGGCAGCACCAGAAAGAGGGACTTAGGGTCTACATTTTGACAGACAACCGATAGCCTACATTCCACCTACTCAACCCATCTTGGCCCCCTGGAGGTGGAACATGGGAAAGCCACTTCATTTGGTCTTGGTTGGGTTTTCATCTGAACATGAGGATCCTAAGTGCTGAGTATGACACAAGAGTCAACCTGGGAGCCTGGCCATGGCTCTTCACATGCCTCTTTCCTTTCATCTTCTTCAATGAGATTAGCCCAAAATAAGCCAGAGGTAGCTAGACAAACTATTTCTCATTATAAGGACCATCGGGCTTGATCAGTAACACACAGTTTTAATGGCAAAGCCAACATTTCACCCCAAAGACCCTTGCCACAGGCTGTGTGGGGACACCAGTGGATGATATGAACTCTGGAGTGTGATAGCCTGAGTCTAAATCTTGCTTTCTACTCATTCATTGTGTGATCTTGGGTAAGCTCCTGGACATTGAGTTTCAGTAACTCATCCATGCAATAGGAGTGACAGTATTAGTCATTTCTATATTCTAGTGTTGTGAGGATGGAAAGAGATAGTTTCAGTGGTGTGAACACAGTAAGCGGTCAACACATGTGGGAATTATTTTGAAAAGACTCTTAACAGGGTACATTACTTGGCAACGTTTCTGCCTCCGTGTCTTGAGGGTTGCCAGCCAACAATCTAGGGTTGAGTGTGAATGGTCAAGACAGACTTAGAGAAGTTGGTATTTTTCACTTGATGGCTGCATACAAAGACAGTACCTGGTCCATGTATCTTGGACTTTCTGCTCTACATTCTGAAGGCTCTGTAATGTGTGTACCTGAGGTTCCCTGGCAAAGAAGATGAAAGCTTGACTGGCAAGCCTGACTCCTGAATCTGCCCTTCACCCATAATAGAAAAAACAAATCGATAGATTAGAACCTTAGCTCCCATTCACTCTTGTTAGATATGATTCTGGGGTGGACATTGTCTTAGTTGCTTTCTTGTTACAAAATACTGGACACACAGCAACTTGCAGAAGGAGGGGGCTTTGTGGCTTATAGTGAGGTGGATACAATGCATCATGGTGAGAAGGCATGGTGGCAGCAGCTGGGGGATTCTAGTCACATTGCAGCCACAGTCAGAAAGCAAAGGACAAACGGAAAATGGGACCCAGCTATAAAACCTCAAGGCCCAGCTTGCAATGGCTTCCATCCTACAGTGAGACCCTACCTAACTAAAGATGCCACACCTTTCCCCACTAGTGCTACTAGCTAGAAATCAAGTGTTTAAACACATGCAGGGGTCTATAGGAAACCTTCCCATTCAAACCACAGCCACATGCCAGGGTAAAGTTCCAGTTACCCGTGGTGGTTAACTGGCTGAACAACATAACCCCTTCTCCTCTTCTGTGTCTCACACTGCCCATTTCCCTGCCAGCAGACCCTAGGATCTCAAGGTAACTGGTTTCACAGAAACTCTTCATTCCCCATCTATTTCTGGGGAACCCAAACCAAGCCATTCATTGACACGTGCCTCTGAGCGAGTATAACACGGGCCAAATGAAGTGCAAGGTCATACAGCTACCTGTGCGCAATCATAGCCGTCTAGACAGCCAGCTCAGGTCTAAGCACATTTTTTCTGGCTTGAATTATTTGGGTTGGCTTGCCCAGACAGTTCTGGATGCCCTCCAAAATTCTTCCAGCCCCCGCTTTCCTTTAGTCTTCGAGATTTAACCTCCAAAGCTGGCAGGCTCAGATGGGAACAACACAAAATTCTGTGAAGGGCGACTGTGGGCTGTTCCTGTAAGCAGGCACGGGCAGCCTCTCTGTTGGTTTCCTGCTTAGACACCATGGCTCTCCTGCCTCCTCTGAGCCCAGAGAGGAGTCTTAGGCTGGCATTTCCCAGGAATCAATACCATTATGTAAAGTGAGGAATAAACATGGGTTTGGAAGTTCGGCTGGAAACAGAAAAGAACAAATGCTCACCGCAGGCTTACCTCAGCCTGTAACTCGTTGTTCTTCCAGGCTACAGAGCTGTGAACGATGTGTGCACCATGATGTCCAGGTTCCCCGGGACACACCTTCCAGCTGAGGTTTGTCAACCCCTGTAGTTCA
Source organism: Mus pahari (assembly GCF_900095145.1). Classification (NCBI taxonomy): domain Eukaryota; kingdom Metazoa; phylum Chordata; class Mammalia; order Rodentia; family Muridae; genus Mus; species Mus pahari. The sequence continues at coordinate 90,987,637 of NC_034598.1, read as the reverse complement.
GAGAAGGGGAGAAGATTCAACCACAGGAGTCCTCTCCCTCTTCCTTGCTATCCCTCAAGAAGAAGACAGGGGAAAGTGGCCAGGAACCAAGGATATCAGGCTCCAGAGGGATGCTAGGCTTCAAGAGAAGACATAGGCTAATGGTAGAGTGAACAAATATGAGAGTTTACTGCGGGCATCCCTTGCACAGTGCACTGCTTTGGTAAGCAGGCAGCATACCTAAGATACCTCCCCCATCACTACCCATGTTTGGAGAGGAGGATACTATTAAGATTTAGAGAGGAAATAAGGTGAGCATTGAGCGAGGTGTGGCTGAGCCTGTTTGCATTCTCACCCATCACAGCTGGAGAGCTGGACTCTGACCGAGCATCTAGGCTGGAATCCTCCTGGTGTTTCTTACACTGCCACCAGCATTCATAGTTAGGGTGACCCACTCTAAGTTGAGTGCTGCATGGAAGGTACAAAGGTAAGTCAGTTGTGTACCTTCCCCCCTTGAGATCATTGCGAGTTTTATCCTGTTTGTCCTTGAATCGCTACATTCATTATTCAGCAACTTCTACACTATCTACAAGTCATCTTCCACTTACTCCAGTCCGTCGGGGACAGGATTGCACATTCCCTGGTGTTACAGCCTTTGCCTCCTGTTGCTTTCCCTGCCTTTGCCTTTGGTTTGTTGGGATGAACTTGGGGAAGGTGCCTTCTGAAATGGCTTCTCAAGAACGAAAGCTAATGTCACATCCTCCCACTGTCACTGAACAGAGATGGAGAGAGGGTAGGATTAGTAAATGAGAGACACCCCCCCCCCCAATCTCACCCTCATTCCACCACTGCCTTCTGGGCAACTCTGACCAGGTGGCTCCTCTCATTGGCCCTCAGACCTGTGAGCAGAAGAACGAGGTTTGGGATTTGAATTCCTTGGACCTGATTAATGGGCTCCTCACAGGATGTGTTCAGTCCCTGTTACCGAACCACCACAGGTACCAAGCAGAGGTTTGGGCACTAAGGGTTGTCAGTGAGTGAAAAGCTCTCACTGGTTCTGCTCTCTGGTAAAGCCAATATGAGTGTACATAATAGAAGGGTGTGTATAGGGATGAGAGCTAAGCTGACTGAGGAGATATTTGCACACATAGACAAGAATACACACACTCACACACGCTCATGCACACACACTGTCGCAAACATACACACACTCAAACACACTCACTCACACACACTTACACACACATATATACACATACACTCACACATTCATACACAAACCATATACACTCACTCACTCATACACACATACACATATACACACTTATGCACAAACGCACACACTCACACATGATCACACACTCACATGCACTCATATATACACATACATACACTCACACACATACACACTTATACATGTACTCACATACACTCACTCATACAGACACATATACACACATACATTCACATACTCTCACTCTCATATACACTCACACATACACACTCATACACTCACATACACATACTCATTGACACACTCATACATGTACTCACTCATTCACACATATCCACACTCATGTGCAAACTCACACACATGCTCACACACTCATACACACACTCACATTCGCACACATTCTCTCTCTCTTTCACGTACACACACACTCACATACCACTTTGATTCTCCTTCTCTGCTCAGAGCTGGTGGCAACCTGGAGCAGGTGTTGATCTGTGACAGATGAGTGCTCAGACATGGGATGACACTGACAGGATGTGCTGACAGGTTAAATGTAGAGTGGGAGAAGAGGAGAGTAGGCTTAAGGTCTGGGGAGGAAAAAGTTAGTTGCCACTTACAGAGATGTGGTGTTCTGAAAAAAAGAAAAAGAACAAGCAGATTAGAGAAGGGAGCTAAAGACTGGCTTTGGACATGTTGAGCTCAAGAGTTAATCAAGCAGTGCTGTTTGTTTCCAGAGTCTGGAGTCAGGAGCCGGGTCTAGGATGCATAAGACCTCTTGGCACTATATGTAGTGCCAAGATCTTCATATAAATATAGAATAAGATTTTAAAAAATGCTTAGCACTGTCCAGGCTAACAAGTTCTCTCAAGCTGTAGTAAGCTATGGTTTTTGTTTCGTTTCGTTTTGCCTTGTTTTGACTGCTCTATCCAGGAAACCTCTCTGTCTACTCCAAAAGTCCCAAAGTATGAGAGCTATGCCACCAGCAAGTTCTAGACTGGCTCTCAGTGTCAAATTTGAAAAGACAGAAAATTATGGTGACTAAAGGCAGCTTGAATCTGTTATTAGCTGAGTGATTCAAAGCAAGACACTGAGTGTTTATACCCACATTTTTTAAATCTATAATAAAGTCAAGAGGAAGAGAAGGATGCAGACATGATGAAACTGTGATGAGGACAAAGTGTCTTAGTGTTTTCCCAGGGCTTTAAACAGCAATAGATATGAGCTGCGTCTGTCTAAGTGAACTTAACAAAAGACAAATGTCTTAGTCAGGGTTTCTATTCCTGCACAAACATCATGACCAAGAAGCAAGTTGGGGAGGAAACGATTTATTCGGCTTACACTTCCATACTGCATTTGATCACCAAAGGATGCAGGACTGGAACTCAAGCAGGTCAGAAAGCAAGAGCTGATGCAGAGGCCATGGAGGGATGTTCTTTACTGGCTTGCTCCCCTGGCTTGCTCAGCCTGCTTTCTTATAGAATCCAAGACTACCAGCCCAGAGATGGTCCCACCCACAAGGGGACTCTCCTCCTTGATCACTAATTGAGAAAAT
>NC_034598.1:90953693-90983589 GCF_900095145.1 Mus pahari | reverse complement strand
AATGGTTCAGTAGTAGCTGTGAATGGAAGTCCAAGGATCTAGCAGTTGCTGAGTCCCACAAGGCAAGAAGGTGAAAGAGTGAGAGCTAGACTCCCTTCTTCCAATGTCCTTATATGGTCTCCAGCAGAAGGTGTAGCCCAGATTAAAGGCGTGCGCCACCACACCTTCAATCCCAGATGACCTTGAACTCAGAGATCTCCCTGTCTTAATCTTCTGGAACCCATAGCCACTATGCCTCAAGATCTCCATACCAAGATCCAGATCAGAAACTTCTATCTCCCAGCCTTCAGATTAGGTTCACTGGTGAACCTTCCAATTCTGGATTGTAGTTCATTTCAAATATAGTCAAGTTGACAACCAGGAATAGCCACTACAACAAATGATCTCAAATCAACATTCAAGACAGAAGCAACAGAATCAGCTGTCCGCAAGCAGGAGTTCAGCTACTACCTATTATTCTACTGATTTATTGTTCTCGTAAGGGAGCAACACATCCCTAGGGCTTTTCCCACCATTTATTCACACCTCACTGAGCAAATTGTATTCCTCTGGCTGTGTGCTCACACTTCACAGGTATGGGATGCACCGAATCGCTCCTATAAGCAAGGCTTGTTTCCAGGTCCCCGTGTCCCTTTTTACTCTCTCTGTGAGCTTTCTGCCTCTCACATCCTGGGAATGAAGTGTCACATCTGGTGATGTCACCCAATCATTCTGATGGCGGCAGGTGGTGCTGAGGAAACTGGAAAGAACAGTAAGGCAGGACTGACTCTGTCCAGCCTCTTTCCATGACAAATGCCTCTGGTGTTTGACCACAAGCCTCAGATGAGACCCTTCATCTTGTTTAAGTCCCAATTTATTTTCCTCTGTTGAGGTGCTGGTCTCAGTGTCTGGAAAGCAAGTTGAATGCAAAGGTTGGTTAACATTGTCCAGAGGAAAAGTAAGAAGTCGCCAATCATCAAAGAAGGAGACCCGACTGTGGGGTGTCTCATATCCTGACTCTAAACACCAAAAGTTCAGGGAAAAAATTGACAAAAGCAACAGTGTAGAAATAAGTAGAGTTGCTCATGGTGATTCAAGGACATGTTATCATCATCTAGATGTGTGCCCCCTCCCAGACTGTGGCTGAAACTCAATCCCCAGTGTTGTGTGTTAATGTATGTGGAAGTGGAGTCGTTGCGACAAGAGATTTTAAGGGTAGCATCCCATGACAGCAATTATAGGAAAAGAAAGAACCAAGTGAGGCTGTTCCATTGTGTCACATGGTGCTCTGGTTCTGCTGTGCTTGATGAGGCAAGAAGGTTCTTATAGGGCCGCTAGCACCCTGTCCATGAACTGTCCAGAGCCGACAGCCTAAGAAGCCTTTACTGGGTTGTATAAACAGGAGCTGGATGAAAAGAAGAGATAATACCCATTTGGGATTGTGAGACCTTATATCTTTAATTTGTGTGAATTTTTGTTTATTTTTATTTTACGCATGCTATGGTTTGCCTGGATGTATGTCTGAGCACCATGTGCACCACGCTGTGCCCATGGAGGACCAGAAGAAGCAGTGCCATCTCCTGGGACTGGAGTCCCAAATGGTTGGGAGTTGCCATATGATTGCTGGGAATAAGCCAGGTCTACTGCAAGAACAGAGAGTGCTCTTAACTGCTGAGGTGACCCTCTAGACCCATACCTGGATTTTTAAAGTTTATATGGGCGTTCAAGAGGAGCATGTAGAAACATGTCACTCAAACACCTTGCTATCACTTCTCTTCCCAAGGCAGATGCAGCAAACAATGTCAAATCCTAACGAATGTGCTCTACTTGAGCAGGGAACACCTCTGTTTTGTAGTGATGCTGTGATCTGGGTTAATGCCAACGTCTGTTTGGTTGTATCTGAGACTCGACCTTAAGTCTCCACAGACATTTCTTCTTTTAGAGCTTTGTAGCCCTGGGGCTGTGAGCACTGTGCACCCCCCACCCCAGCTCTTCCCACACCCACCTCCTCATCCCTATTCACTCAACTTCCTGTCTTTGAAACAAAGCAAAACCCAAACCATGCAATGACCAATTTTTACTGCCCCAAAATATTCTGAGATGTGTGGCTTTTCATTGGAGCATGGTTGACCAATCAGGGCTACACCTATAGACAAAATGACCTTTCGTCTCAGCTAACAATGCCACTGGCTCCATGACTAGGGGTGGGATGGTGTGCCCATCTCCTGTCGCCATGCTGGGACTTGGTGTGGCTTGGGCTTGTGCAGATTTTGTGCACACTATTACAAATGCTGGGAATCCATGTGTAGCTGGCCTTCTAGTCATTCACTGTCTCCGGCTCTGAGATTTTTTTTTTCTGCCCCCTCTTCTGCAATGTTCCCTCTGCATTGTGTGTTTGCAGAATAAATATGAATATGCATATGTGTAGGTATTTATTTGCTTTAGGGATGCTCTACACCTTGACCAGCTGTGGTCTCTGTGTTAATCAACTTCTACTGCAAATAGAACCTTCTCTGATGAAAGCTGAGAGATGCATTGATCTATGGGTGTGACAATAAGTCACTAGGAGTCAGATTAAGTCTCTCTCCATTTAGTAGTGTCAGAGTAGGGTTTACATGTATTTATGCAATGGTGTAATATGTCATTATTGCTCTTATGTGTTGAGTCTTACTGTCTCCAACTTGACTGTTCTTCACTTTGCATCCCAAGGGATATTTTAAAGATATACTACAAACACATACTGATATTTTATTCATATGATTACTATTCCCAAATGCTTTTCTAAGGTATATAAAGATGTCAACATTGACAGATCTTTCTTTGCTGAGGTAAGAGATAATAGCCCAAATGTTAGAACAGGTCTTAATTGATCTACATGAGAAAGGGGGAAATTTGGGCTGCGATGAGAGGAGGGAGGCCTGATTCCCGAAGAAAGATCTATAGTCAGGGCCAGAGAAAGATGAGAACGCTACTAATTGTCAAAAGGGGGACTGAGGAGTGGCCAATCTAGGAAGAAACGTTCTGTATGCCCTGAAATGCAACTTCCTTTTTGCTCTACACAGGAAGCCTTCTGATTTTGCAGTCATGTAGAAACTCCTACATTGTACAAATGCGGAGAAATCTTCCATCTCTCACTGTGTTTGGGAATGGGATTGTTCTTTTGGGAGATGCGTGGAAATACTGAGTCATGCTGCAAGAATGGAATGAGGCAAACCACACCACAGCAGGATATAGAGTTCACCAATCTGCAACGAGCAGATCCAATCTCCTCAAATCTCTGATGAAGTCTTCTATGGACTGACCTCCCTCGAGGTAATGAGGGGGTTCAGAGTAGTTAGCGTCTGAAACATTTTAACAAGGATTACCATTCATATACCGATCCAACTGCATCTTACAAACACTGCCTCCAGACATACACACTCCACACGCATACTCACTTGTGCACACACACATGCACATACACACAAATGGAGATGCATATACATACATATACACACATCCACCCAAAGATACACAGTTGCACATTCCACATGTACACACATATCCACACAGATATACAGACACACACATGTAAATCACACCACAAAGCACACCTACACATATACACATTCACAGTAGCACACACGCACACACACACACACACATATGCATACACAGGCAAACGCACATATACATGAAGATGCACACATAAAGAGATAAAAACACATAAACATACACACAGAGATACACATATGCACAGACACATATACGCACATGCACACAAACATACTCACATATACATTCTTTCAGTCTCTCTCTTTCTCTTTCATACACACACATATATAAACACACACACACACACACATATGCACTCACACACATGCACAGGAGTGAAAGAACATGCACCCTTTCTCCCCAGAACTCTGTGCTATACTTCTCAGAAAGACTCATGGGATGAACATGCTATGTCACTCTGACAAGTCTATTCTTTCCCTTACCTTGCTCAGTTCTGACTTTTCCCTCTAGGACACTAAGGTCCCCTCTCTAAGCCCCAATTTTCCCTTGGAGCTACACTCTTACTGAATTATCACCGTGCTTCCTCTCTGTATAGTTAAAAGCCCATGCCTCTCTGAAATACTTCTTGCACCCAGCAAAAAAGGAAGGCTCTGAGCTTGAAGTCTCATGAACAGGTTTATCCACGTTGTCATGTGCCTTTTCCTGGAGAGATGTAAACAGACATCTACTCACCGAGATAGGGTACCAGTGACCAAGGAGACAGTTTCATCCAAGTCCACCCTGGCGAACCAATGAGTTTGTTGGGCTTAATCAAAAGTGCATGAGCAAGGGACTACTCACTGAAGTGTGGATGGCCTCAAAGCAGCCAAACTACAGAAAAGTCCCACCCTACCATGGGGCAACCATCCCCTGAAAACTTCTTGCTTCTCTAGTGGCACCTGCTGAAATGACATGCAGCTTGGGAAGAATTACATACAGCACAGGAGGGAGCGGGCCGATGAAATCCCAGGCTATTCTGATTCTCTCCACCCTGTCTTTCTATGAAGGAAGCTCATTACCACCAGGTTTCATTATGTGGAGTGTCTCCTGTGGTTAATCACAACTGCTGTCTATAAGATGGTGTGGTGATTTGAAAGAAGATGGCCCCCACAGGGAGTGGCACTATTAGGAGGTCTAGCCTTGGAGTAGGGGTAGCTTTGTTGGAGGATGTGTGTGACTAAGGGGTAGGCTTTGAGGTCTCCGAAGCTCAAGCCAGTTCACTTCCTGCTGCCTACAGACCCAGATGGAGAACTCTCAGCTCCTTCTCTAGCACCATGTCTGTCTGCGTGCCCCTGTGCTTCCTACCGTGACAACAGGGACTGAACCTCTGAACTGTAAGCCAGCCCCAGTATAAGGTTGTCCTTTACAAGAGTTGCTGTGGTCGTGGTGCCTCTTCACAGCAGTAAAACCCAAACTAAGATGGTAACCGTATGGTATGTGCAATTGGACAGAGTCTCACAATAGGCTGTAAGAATAAGACATTGAAGAAAAATTATGGGGGAAAATGGTGTATTTGCTACTTTTCTTGTCACTGTGACAGAATATCTGACAAAAGCAACTTAAGGGAAGCAGGCTTAACTTGGCTCACGGTTTCGGGTGTATCTGTCCTTCACTGTGCATGGTAGCATGGGAGCTCTGTCTACAGTGTTGGCAGCTTGTGGTGAGGCTTGTCAGCAAGGCCAACTTTTAACCCTCAAAGGACCAGCCCTAGTAGCTTCCATCTATCAACCACACATCCCATACTAAGATTACAAATCTCTCAAGACGTAACACCTCCATGTGAGGATGAAATGTTCAAATACAAAATCCAATAAGGGACATTACACATTCAGATCATAACTTTAGGGCACACGATTCCCAATTTCAGTCATAAATATCTAAGATTTACATTCACATACAGCTTGGGCTACATGTGAATCACAAGTTATAGTCTTTGGAAATCATACTGTGAGACTATTATTGCATGTAAAATATCTATTAAACAGTGCTTGGGAGGGGACAATCCCTGAAGAAAAGTTAAGCTGAGATGCTGGCCCAGTCACAGCTTCGCTTACTCCACAGAAGCCCTCAAGCCAGAGTCGATCTTCCAAGGAGTTTCCAGTTGGACTAAGACGGCCACGCTTTAAACTCCCATGCAGAGTATCTGAGTGTCCCTTACCCCCGTGTGTGTGTGTGTGTGTGTGTGTGTGTGTGTGTGTGTGTGTGTGTGTGTGTAAGGGCATGATCTAGAATGAAACTGCTCCATTCAGTGGTGACAGCTTGCAGCCCAAGTTTCTTCCAGAAGTTGCTCCAAGCAATGAGACATTCAACCAAAACAAAGTGACCCTGGATAGTGAGTTCATTCCTGTGTCCACTATAGTACCCAAGACGGCAACATTCTTATTTTACAGAGGAAAAAGACTTAATGAGAGGCAGAGGAGCCCTTGTGCCAAGTTTAGAACTACCTAGGCAGAAATCAAAGAGCAGACTCCAAGAAGTACAGAGACAGTGATGATCCGTGGCTTCTGTGTCATGACATCTGTCTTTATGGGGATCTTTAAATTGCCACTCTGGAAAATGTCCCTAAAATCTCTGTGTCACCTTTCAGGTGTTTGTTATGCACACAATGTTCACAGCCTCATGTTTAAAGACATTCTGTGTGTGCTTTAAAATCCATACTCAGTCTTAAAGGTTTAAATGTATTGCAAAGCACTGTGATATACAAAAGAGAAACACACACACATACACACACACACACACACACACACACACTATTGCAAAAGAAGAATTCTAAAACCCATTTGTGAATTGAAGATGCTAAGGTGAAAGCCTTTTAAATCCATCTTTGTGCCCCCCATCATTGTCTGTCCCCTCCCCCACCATTTCATTTAGAGTTTTGGTAATTCCCTCTGAAAATGTCCTTAGACACAACCAGAGGTGAGCTTTACAAATCTCAGTGAAACTGACAATCAAATTTGTTATCATAAGTCCACACCTTGTCAGTTTGACTAAAATCTCTTATTAAGCCATAGTCAGCAGCAATCACTCATTTAAACCTAATCTTCACATACTTTATGTAAAATTTTATGATTTTTTTTCAGGTATCAAGGAGAACTAGTCTTTGTCTCAATCAAGTACACTTGAAAGGAGCCTTTTGCTCAAAGCATGAGGATTCATGGTCTCACGTCACCACCCTGTCCTTAGTATCCCCAAGAACAAGGAATCTACTCATTGATGCAAAGCTCCTAACGACTCCCCACAAAGACTCTAATTCCTATGGCCTCCAGTACTCCCCTAAACAAAACAACAGGAATCTCCAAATACAACAGGGACAGCCCATACAATGCCCTCGTACTCCCCAAACTTAACAATGGAAATTTCCAGATGTAACAGGGACAGCGTACATTGTCTAAATCCCTGCACGAACACAGTAGCTGCCAGCATCTGGAATCTTGCACCATCACACCCAGCTCACACACGAGTGCCTTCTTTGGAAGGTGTTTACTTATGCAGTAGAACTAGATTCGTGTAAAAGCCACAAACATTGATTCTGCTCCTGGAATTCTATGGTTCTCTGTCTCTCGTGCTGCTGTTTTTGTTTATGGATGCTTCTTGGTGTGAAAGGAACTTTAGAAGTAACCAAAGAAAGTCCAAGAATAGCATCTTCAAACAATCTTGCCCAATATAGAGTTGGTACCTTTTATTCTTTCAAAGATCAGGGTGGCACCTTCTAATGTTTTTGAAGAGCCTTATTAATATGCAACCCACATACCAGCTGATCTCCTGCTTAACATGAAATGGTTTTGTTTTTTTAATTATTTTAAATTTTATTTGTATAAGTGTTTTCCCTGCATGTATGTGTGTGTGTGTGTGTGTGTGTGTGTGTGTGTGTTCACCACATCCCTGCCTTGCCTAGATCCCCTGAGACTGGAGTTGCAGGTTGTAGTGAGCTACCATGCGGGTACTGGTAGTTAAACCTGAATCCTCTGGAAGGGGCCAAGGCTCTTAACCATGGAGCCAGCCCCAGCCCCCAATGAAATGTTTTCTGCACAGATGCGGAGTTCTAGACCGTCACAGTCAAATGTGGGCTATTTTTATCACTGAGAGAGACTTCTCACCCCTTAGCTATAATCTCAAGTCTGTCTCCCCCATTCCCTCTCTCACCCCTTAGCTATAATCTCAAGTCTGTCTCCCCCATTCCCTCTCTCACCCCTTAGCTATAATCTCAAGTCTGTCTCCCCCATTCCTACAAAACCACTAATCTACTTTATGTCTCTGTAGGGTTTCCAGTTCTAGACATTTTATGTAAGTGAAATCATTCAATGTGACTGTGCTCGTCCAGGCTCTGCATGTTTTCAAGGTCCATTCATGCTGCAGCAGGCTCGAGATTCCAAGCCTTCTTATGAATGACTTAACTCCCCTGTATGGACATATCAGGTTCTGTTTGTCCGTTCATCCTGTGGTTTCTACTTTTTGGCTGATGTCATCTTTTCTCTCTGAGTATGTGCATGAATGATGATGTTAATATACATTTTTTTTCAATTTCTCATTGGTAAAATATCTAGAAGTTGAAATATCATCGCCAAATGTTAATTCTGTGTCACCTCTGATTTCTAAAGTGGCTGCCCTTCATAATCCTATAGGCAACATTACTTCTTTGTGCCTTTTGTGAATGAAGAAGCTTGGAGGAAATGAAGATGAATTCCAGCAGCCATTCCACATGTGACAGGCCACAGAACAACCAACCAGACAGACTACCAGCCAAGCAAACAAGCAAACAAACTTGACTAGAAATTGGAAAGGAGCAACTTGTAGTTCTGAGGACCTAAGGAACACCAAGGGACAGGCAGAGACACAAAGGACAAGGACAGGCAGAAACAAAGTGTCAGACATCAGTGAAGGTAAACCGAAAGGTATTACCTTCTAGTGGCCATAGACCTTGACATCCATGCACAGCGGGGGACAGAGCAGCAGATGGTCACAAAACAGGTGACAAGTGCTGGCCTCCCTCAGTTCTAGGATTCGGCAGTGGTGAACCCCTTAGGATGGGGCTTAGGGGTCAGCTTGGCCAGGTCCATGGAGGCAAGAAACTGCAGTGATGACTTTTTCGTTATACTGAGGGAGAAGCTGTGAGTGTCTGTCCCCCTCTGGGTCTCTGCTACCACATTCACAGAAGCTGGACTCCTGTTGAGCAGTGAGTAGAGTCGTGGGCTGTAATCGCTATTGTTCATGTTAGGTCATTGTGATATTTGTTAGGCTGTGTCTTGTCTTTCCCACCACCCTCAAGTCTTCCTCTCTGATGTGCCAGGGAATATCCTGCTCTTTCTTGAAAGCAGAATGAAAGCATGTGTTTCCCACAAGTCCCTGTCATTCCTGTCACTAATGCCGAATTTCAAAGCCCTATGGGGCTTTCCTTGGAGAAGGAGAAACCTCATTGCTTGGACTGGCATCCCACTCCACACAGTCCACCCCCACTCCCCACAGTACCCCCACTCCCCACAGCTCCCTCTCCCCACAGCCCCCCACCCCCACCCACCGGGGCTGATAGCACAGGCATTTTAATCACTTCCAGTCTAGGAAGGCAGGTTTCCTTATACTGACTCCAACTGGTAATTAGCTACAAAAGTTTGACAAATGCACAAAAAAATGCTTGGCATGACCACATGCGGTTTAGAATCTAGATTACAAATGCTGGGGGGGAGGGGGGAGGTGAGGGCTGGAGGAAGCTGCTCTTCAGGTGGACTGAGAACCTGTGCCATGGAACACTAGGACGCCTCTGGGTCCTGGGTGGGCACCGCTTCTGAACAGCTGTAATCACTTAGAGTGGCTGTGTCTTCCCTCTACAGAGAGGGTTCAGGTCTCCTGAAGTCTGCGCAGGGCCTCACTCAGGGTTCCAGAAAATGTATGCCAGGAACTTCCTAAAGTCTCTGACCACTTTTACACTGACCAGGGGTGGAGCCTTAAAACCTTCGCACTGTTTGGATTCCAATGGAGTGACAAGACATAACAGGGTTTGTATCTTGTTTTGTTTTTTAAAGATTTATTTATTTATTATATAGGCAGTGTTCTGCCTGCATACATGCCTGCAGGCCAGAAGAGGGCACCAGATCTCATTGTAGATGGTTATGAGCCACTGTACGGGTTGCTGGGAATTGAACTCGGAACCTCTGGAAGAGCAGCCAGTACTCTTAACATTTGAGCCATCTCCCCACCCCAACATAGTAGGTGTTTTGCTGTGTGTGTGTGTGTGTGTGTGTGTGTGTGTGTGTGTGTGATTGTGTTCATGTATGTGCACGGATATCTGTGTAGAAACCAAAGGTCAATGGTGAGATGTCTCCCTCAATTCCTATTTATCTTGTTTTTAATTCTTTTTATTTCTGTATATGCGATTGGCCAAATGTGTACCATGTGCGTGCAGGTGGCCAAGAAGGCCAGAAGAGGGGATCAGATCTCTTGAGACTGAGTTATAGGTTGGTATAAAATACACAGTGTAGTTGCTTTCGGGGTGCTGGGAACTGAACTCAGGTCCTTTGCAAGAGTAAGTTCTCTTACCTCTGTCCATCTGATTTTCACCTTATTTTTTGAGACAGGATCTCTTGTTGAACTTAGAGCAGGGCAGACTTTGAAAGAGCCTCATAAAAACTACCTCTGCAGGTTTTAGCTAAGACGGAGGAATTGAATGGGGGATGCAACCTTTTTCCAGCGCTTTTTCAGGACTAGAAACTAATCAAGAGATTGTGAGAAATAGCAGATACTTTAAAAAACAAACAAACAAAACTGATTGAAAATAGAATGAGAGTAAAAGTCTTTTATTAATAAACAATAAAAATGATATTGCCATATTGAGACTGACTTTTTATAATCATAATTTTAGGACTAAAAGGACCAGAAACAAAACAAAACAAAACAAAACAAAACAACCAATCAAAAATTCTCTAAATCTCTTAGAGTCAACACCAGGATCAGCTACAAATTCTTAGGCTACGTTATCATGAAATTTGAAGTTCTGTGTTCAAAAAATCAGTAAGAATCAAGAGAGAAGGGCAGACCCTCAAACCAACCGTGACCCTGCTTCAGGTCCCACACCTGAACAGCCATTCCTGTTTGCAGCGTGATTACCATCAACGTTTTACGTGGCTATAGCAGCTTATAACTTGCCTCGACTTTTCACAGATAATTGAATTTGAGTTTCAGAACAGTTTAATGGGATAGAATAAAAGCTGTCTGCATTTTAAAACGCTTACACATGTGAATGAAATTTATCAGCCATGACATTCTGACTGATGGAAAGAGCCTCTGCCCTCTGCATCACACTTGTATAATATGTAGCTCATGGTTTCTTATAGATTAAATAGGACCCAGTTAATTTGCTCATTGACTTTCATTCAACCGTCTCATTAGTGCTACAAGCCAAGTACCCTGATAAGCATTTCTGACGTCTTGCTTAAATTTCACAGTGACTGGAAAAGGATATGAATTATCCTTCCCTATGTCCCTATGGGAGTCAGGAGCAAAGCTGGACAGCGGAGGTAACCAATTATCCAATAAGATCATTATCGTTAGAACGCAGGGAGCCAGACACCTCTTCGATACACTTTGAAAAGGCACTGCGGAGGTGGGGTGGTGGTGCATGCCTTTAGTTCCATTGCTTGGTAAGCAGAAGTCAGATCTCTGAGGTCTGGGCCAGCTGGGTCTACATGCATTCCAAACCAACATGGTGAGTGAGATCTAATCAACAAACAAACAAGCAAACGAAAAGACCCAAAACAAGAACAAAAATTGCTTCTTTGGAAACAGTATTAGTGTCTGTAAAAGGGATAAGGTACGCCTTTCATAGACAGCCGATGAAGTCTAAGCCACACGAACCAGGAACCACTGATTCCCGCTTCTTGCTTTCCTAGTCTTTCTTTCACTGCAGTTTCTGGGAAGCCTGTGATGAAGGGCCCACACATCTTAGATCCTCTCATTTCTCTCTATGTGTCTGCGTATGCACGTAGGTTTGCACACGTGTGCAGAGGCCAGAGACCAATGTGGAGCGTCTTCCTCTATCCCTCTCCATCTTGCGTCTCTCAATGAGCCGGGCCTCCCTGATTCAGTAAGATCAGCTGAGCAAGGAGCTTAGGACTCCTCCGCTTCCTCCTCTCCTGTGCCGCGATGGCAGGCATGTGCTTCACGCCTGGCATTTTACAGGGTGTACAGAGATCTGACCTCAGGACCCCATGCTTGCCTGGCAAGTGGTTTTCCCATGTACACAGTTCAGAGGATCGTCTGCTTACTGGATTGGAAGTACATGAATTGGCCTTGCCCCCACCCTCAGAGTGGGAGGCACTAACTGTCCACAGAGGATGCCTGAGCTAATGCGTGGGTATATATTAGCCACCTTGTGTGTTGACTAAAGCCACACAGCTATTTCTGGTCAGTGAACTGTAAACAGAAATTGAATGTGGTGGGTTTCCAGGAGAGATGCTCATCTATGGCTGGGCCTCTCTTTCTTAGACTCAATGACCTCAGAAGCTATGCATTAAGATTCTGGAATAGAGAGACACAAGCATGTCACCTCCCTGACGTGGGTGACCTCCCTGACCAGCGATCTATGTGAGAATTTCCCTAAGAGTCAGGAGACTCTTGAGGAAACTGTTTCATGGGACGGTGTTTATGATCTGGGAATTTGCTAGCATGGCACAGTCTACGTTCACCCTGACAAATCCACTCCACCTTCAGGATGCTTCCCCTGTTCCCCTTGTCTGTCCACTGACCCTCAGTACAGGGAATCCTCACACGGAATGTTCAACATTCCTCTCGGGCTGCATTTCATTTCTCTTGAAAGTTTCCGACAGCTAGCGGGATTCTACTGTTTTCAGAGGCTTCCTGAGGTGTCAAACTATTTGATTTTACATTAAAGACAGGGAGGACTGACCCCAAACATGGAAGACTTGAGAACACCCAAGAATTACAGGATTCTGAAGTTCCTGGGACCATCTAATATAAACAGAGTTGGGAAAAAGAAGCATTTAAACGCTGTGCTGGCAAGCAGGTGTGGTGGTCTATCTCACTAACTGAAGAACTTACAGTCTATCTCAGTAACCCAGGAACTTGTTTCCGGGGAAGCTTTAGAAGAAGAAAGGTTTTAGCTACTTATTGTTTTAGGCATGGATGGTACATGGGAGTCCCAGTCATCACCATGAATCAAACCTTTAAATGGCAAAGTAAAATAGCAAGTTTTTAACAGAAGATAATAGAACAAGCTGTCTATACTCTTTCAAAAGCAATCATGACAATAGTTCTCACCCTTTCATAGTATGTTAATTGGGTCGTAGGTCAGGATACTGTAACAGAATATCACAGACTGGGTTACTTAAACAACAAAGATTTATTCCTTCATAGTTCTAGAGGACAAAAGTCCCCAGTCAAGAAGTCATCATGACCAGGCTCTGGTCCTGGTTTGTTCTTGCTTGTAGATGGCTGCCATTGTGCTGCGTGGTAATATGACTGCTCCCTGGGCGTGGAGGGGAGATGGGGGTGGGGAGGGAAGCAACAGATACAAAACATCTCCTGTGTGGATGGAATGTGGTTATCACCTAAGCTTAGGAAGGGGAATTAATAATCCAAATGAGACTAATGTTGTGGGCCATTGCTCCGATGTTAAACTAAGCTCCTCTTTGCTTTGACATAAGTTCTGCACCTGCTGTGATTTCAAGGTACTGAAGTTTTGCTGTACTTGTAGCAACTAGATACTGATTGGCATAGTTGGTGAGTGGTCCCATCCCTGGCCAGGAGGATGGGGGCTGGTGTGCTTCATAGCACGATTGTGCTCACACTTGAGACCCACCGTACTCTAACTTTTACTCAAGAGAGTTTTCCTGCCGGAAGGTTAATGGGAATTGACTAGAAACTTGGCCCAGGAAAGAAGAAGAAGCTAAATGAACATGTGTGAAAGAAGGGAAGGAAAGAGAGGAGGTCCCGAGTCAACCATGACTGAGCCCATCTGTGTCCCAGGATTGAATGAAACAAACAATCAGAAATGAACATGACTGCTTCTAGGTCTGTTGTCGGAGACAGTTTACTATATAGATATGTGGGAGAGCATAGCCAGAGGCAGGGACATTAGGGGGAATCCAGAGTGGTCCTGACCAGACTGAGCTGGGTCAATTGGAGAGAGGGGGAGGGGAAGGGAGAGGGGAGAGGGAGAGGTGCTGCAGCCAGTAGGTGCTTGGATTATACAGGGAAGAATGGTCCAGCTCCCTGGATTGGGGAGTTCAGGGTAGGGGCAGGGTATGCCAGTCAGGAGGACCCTGTAACAGGGAGAGACAGAGGGATGCTGGGAGAACCTGGTGGGGAGGTCTGTTTCAGTATGTTAAATAGGCACCTCAGCCATTTCTCCCAGGGTTAAAACCTAACAAGGATGAATATTGAGAATATTGATATGAAAAACTCCAGCTCTCAGCTCCAGAAAACTCAAGTGCAGAAATGAGAGGAAGGCATTCTGAGCGTGGCAGGGGAGGAGCGTGCTGTTTTAGAGAAGTTCCCCATTTAACTGGAAGTGCAAAGTTCATGGGGTCCATTTTTAAGGTAAGAAAGCTGAAGTTTCCGTAAGTTGCCTAACATGTTGGGATTCCACTGGTCATATACAACAGATTCCAGCTATAGTCATGTATAGCTGAAGGATGGGTGTGTGTGTGTGGGGGGGTGTCTTCTAAGCAATGTGTCTTGCTTCATCCTGTGTGGCAGTACTCACAACGGAGGTGTATGGTCACTCTATGTAATCTTGATGCGATAAACAGAGCCTAGGGGGTTGCTAGTGTAACAGGACAGGCTCCTTTACATGAAAAATCTGTAGAAAGACACCATAAGATAAAATAAGAAGCTTACTTAAATACATGATCCAGTCATTGTTGGCTTACAATCTCACTAGGCTCCTCCTAACAGCAACTTTGCAACTGCTTGCATCATTACCTGCCGCCAATGCATGCCAGGTGCAAGCCAGGTGCATCAGTGTGTAAAGAAGACTGCTTGCTACCCTAGCCTCCTCCTCCTCCTCTTCCTCTTCTGTCTGCCTCTTCCTCTTCTTCCTCTTTCTCTTCTTTCTTCTCCTCCTTCTTCTTTCTTTCTCTCTCTCTCTCTCTCTCTCTCTCTCTCTCTGTTCCCATGTGTTCCCAGCCAGCCTCTCTTTTTGTCCTTCTCTGTCTCCCTCTTTTCTCTGCCTCTGCCCTTTTCAGGTCCCAACTCCCCTTCCTTCCCCAATGGTAACTTCCTTACATCAATCAGGTCTGTCCTACATGGCATGATTTCTCGGGGGCATGCCTTGGCACAGTCCAGCCAGGTACTCCCTTATTCCTGCCGCCTCATTTATATTTCATAACAGTCATATTGTCATTTGTCATGTCTATCAAGTAACAGACACTGTATATAACTGTGTGTGTGTGTGTGTGTGCATTCTCTCTCTCTCTCTCTCTCTCTCTCTCTCTCTCTCTCTCTCTCTCTCTCCCTAGCAGAACAGCTGGGTCACAGCAGCATCCTCCACAACAAGTGAGCGCTTCCTTCCCCCCATTCCTTAGGGTGATGATGACGCTGGACAGTGGGGACCTCGCTGTTGACTTCTTATGAGACCACCATTGTTCCTGTGGTTTGCCACAGACAGAACTGCCATTATACAGTGTGTGACTGTAGTTCTAAAGTCCCCATCCAAAACCACATTGGCTCATGTCAGGGGGCATCAGAGGGTACAGTAGGTGGTCAGGCAGCTGAGCTGCACCCACGTGGCTCATCTGTGTCCAATCCTGTTCCATGCTGTTTCACATTCTTGAGGTCTGTCCCCCTCAAAGAGGAGCAAGGTTTCCTAGGAGACACAGGCAGCCCGTAATCTTTCTAGCTTAGTAGCCCATACCATCCCTAGAAAGATTCTAATTGGCCCTGCATTGCGGTCTTGGTCAATCAATTATGGTGTCAAATGGGACAGCAAGCTCTGACCACATGCCCACCGCTGTGGAGGGGGCAGGGGTAGCAACAGACGACACACAGAGTCTCTGTAGTAGGGAGGAATATTTCAACCGTGATATGCATGGGCACCACCCCCTGAAAAGAGGAGAGATGCTCTATCTAAAACATCAGCCAGAACATCTGCATCCCCCTTCCTTGTGAATGGATAAGGAAGATGGAATAGCTGTGCAGAGGGAGAGAAAGACAAAAATGGCTCTAGGGGGTTGTGACCCAAATGAAGAAATGAAAAGAGGAAGGAGAGACCTGGTGGGAGAAACGGCGAAGAAGATAAAACAGAAGTCAGGCCAGGAAGCGCCAAAGGCCAGTTTCTCCCCAGGAATAGAAGCCTGAAGCTGGGGTTATTCTTCAGAAAGCTTTCCCCTCTCCTCAGTGAAGAAGCTGAGAGACAATTGTCTCATTAACCTTTCCAAAAGCTACTTTAGCTTCCTCAGATAGAGCCAGGCACATCTGCTTTGTTCCCTTGTTTTCCTTACCAAAGGCAGTGGGATTCGGCAAACTGACCCAATTACTCACTAGGAGGAGGAGGAGGAGGAGGAGGAGGAGGAGGAGGAGGAGGAGGAAAACAGTTTAACATGATTGTGGAGACAGCCATTTAGTAAAGCACTTGCCTCAAAAGCATGAAGACCCAATTCTATCACTATTATCTGTTGTTTTATGATATTTAATAGCTCTATTAGTTCTTAATATGACCCAGTCAGCCCCCCATTATTGAGTCTGAATCCTATTAATTTATTGGGTATTTGCCCTAAAACTATTTTTCTACCCTAGACTGGCTATTCCCCAGCTGCACACCCCAATTACTTGCTCTTTGAGTCTTGCCTGGGTTATTTCTGCTCCATCAATCTGTCTTCAAGGGGCATTTCTCCAGCCATGTGTTCCTGGTCCATCGCCTCTAACAGAGACCTCTTGCTCTCTCTGCCTTTTTGTCTTCTTTCTCCTTCTTCTTCCCTCCCCCACCCCTCCACTGCCTTCAGCCTTGTGATGTCTACCTTCAACCTGCCTCTGGTAACTGAAGCCCCACCTACCTCTATTCCCCCCCTCCCCCCCCAAATAAGACACTTTTATTTAACCAGTCAGAAAAGACTGGTCAGTTAAGTTTACACAGCATCCTTTGACGTGCAGGGAGAATCTGCTTGTTGGAATGCAACCAGATCTTGGGGGCCAGTATTTAGCATTTGAATACATAACGGCACCAGATTAACCAGGGACAATTACCCACTTATAAAACATCAGGTGTGGTGATGTGTGCCTGTCAGCTCAACACAGGGGAAACACACACGAGTGTCCCTGGGGCTTGCTAGCCAGCCAGTCTAGCCATATTGGTGAGCGACAGGTTCAGGGAGAGAACCTGTATCAAAAAAATAAGGTAGAGAGGAATTGAGGAAAACTCTCAACCTCAGATCTCAACATTCACACGGAAGCAAGCATACAAATACTTGCTTACACAAATCTACTCTCTCATACACATATAGCTTAACCAAGCCAAACTCCCCACCACCCAACCCTCCATAGTCTACACTCTTCATGAAAGAGAATGCCTCAGTCATTGTCTGGGTTAAAAATACATTAGTGATAAAGCTGTGAGTTTTGCCTCTATGCTTCTCATTGTCTCGGCTCTTGCTTTGTTCTGTTGCTGGACGAAGTAAGGAGAGTCTTGATTAGCTTAAGTCTATGTAGCAGTGATGATTAACCTCCAGGAACACTAGACAGTTCCTTCTTCATGCTGTTGTCAGTCTACGCTTGGATCCCACGACTGACAAAGGTCAACAGACAAGATAGCTCATTCTGGTCACTCTGTCCTCTGGTCACCAGAATCTGTGGTTACTGAGGGCTGCCATGGTGGGAAGGAAGATGGTGACTGGCACACTGGCTCTTAGGTCACCTCTCAGTAACACTGACCTCTAAAATGTCTCTAAGACATCTGCCCGTTCTTGTTTTAGATTTGGTTGGGTGGAGTCTGAAGCGAGTCAGGGGTGGTGAGTATAAAGAGGAGAAGAAAAAAAAACAGAGAACTTGCAAAGATTCAGGCAGACAACTTGCAAAAGATTCAGGCAGTGGACTGATTTAAGCCGCTGGAAAGGGGACTTTTAGCACAGTAGACTTCTGGGCACAGTGAAGTACCAAATGGATGATAAGACGACTTGCAATCGCTGGCAGGTGCCTGGAGGGGGTGGGGCGCCGATGTGAATGCCATACCTTGTTATTATTGTCATTTATATTTACAGCATAGCTTCCAAAAGCAGCTTCACTGGATCTCAGCAGGCCTGTCTGAGAATGAGGACAGGAACTGAGTCATATGCGTTATCAAAACTCTGTTGGCTTCTTCTTCCTTCTCTAGAAGGTCAGCCTAGCTTTTTAAAGGGATGAGGAAGCACTTGCGTCCCTGGAGTAGCGAGGTACTCCAGATGGTCCAATACCCACTCCCACATCTCAGCTGCAGCCTGCAAATTTACCTCATCTAAGTCCTTAAGCGGGTTTCAAGCCTTGGCCTCAGAGGCAGAATTGGAAACCATAAAAATACCTCTCTGTTCAGCTCCCCGGAGGGAGAGCAGATGTTGTCCGCCTAAATGATTTTCATAGACGGAACTTCTCCTACGGTGCAGCTGTCCTAGAATTTCCAGAAATGACTGGGGTGACGCAAGGTACCACGGAGACCTGGTAGCAGCAGCTAGCTTAACTTCTGTTGAGGTGTCAGCATCATCTCTCTTGGTGGGTTATGAGATGTTCATCAGTGGTACCAGGAAGTGGGAAGCCAATCTTTTCGTGAGTCTCGGCTGGTGTGTGTGACCACTGAGCTTCTCCACACATGGATGAGACTAGAGCTGAGTGGAGAGGTGAGCTGGGAACTGCCCCTCCCTTCTCTGCCACAGGCTCACACATGCAACTTAGGAAGGAAGTCCAGTGCTGTTCTAATGTCCACTGGGTGACAAGGTTTTTTTGCACCATGTGCAGCTGTATTCAGCAAGTACATCAAGAGGTATGGACAGAATGGGACAGATAGCTCATTTTTGTCTAAAAGCATTGTGTTCTAACATTACTATTGTGCCAAAAATGTACAGACTGGGACCCCAAACACCT
Source organism: Mus pahari (assembly GCF_900095145.1). Lineage (NCBI taxonomy): Eukaryota > Metazoa > Chordata > Mammalia > Rodentia > Muridae > Mus > Mus pahari. Next base: position 90,965,022 of record NC_034598.1, on the reverse strand, counting down.
GCTGGTAGAGACTCTGTCATCTCCTCTGATCTAGGAAGCAAAGGTTTGAGAACAAGAGTTCAGAAGTCTCCTATTAAAATTCTAACAGCCAGAACCTCTGCCTTATTCTAGCCTTTACTAACCAGAGAAAGGGAGGTTTGGCTGTTAGACACAGAAGTGGATCGGCTTCATGCAGGGCAGAGAAATGGCTGATTTTGTGTATCTGCTTGGCTGGATTATAGCAGACAAGAGCCATACCTTCATCTCCCCGTGCTCCTTAGCTTGTAGATCTCAAATTCTAAGATGTCTTATCTTCTGTAGTCACATGGGCCAGTTATTTACAGATAGATTGCTGTACCTGCTACATACACACACACACACACCTACTCACATACCATACATACTACACACATCACACACACACCACACACACATCCACACCACACATACATCATACAAATACCACACACACACTAGACATACCACAAAGACACACACACACCACACATACACAACACAACACAACACACACACCACACCACACACACAACACACAGAGTGTACACACACACAAAAACACACACACACACAATTGGTTACCTGGAAAAGTCTCATAGAGGCAGCTAGTTTCAAAACCTGACTCATGAGTTCTGCAGATTTTATGTCGAGGCGTCTCTCTCAGAGGTGGGGTTGGGGCAGTGCTCCCATTTGGTAACCTCAAGGTCTTGAGTACACTTTTTCCTAGCCTTTTGGGTCATTTAAAAACGAAATTGAAGCCTGGCAGTGGTGGTGGTGCAGGCCTTTAATCCCAGCACTTAGGAGGCAGGCAGATCTCTATAAATTCAAGGCCAGCCTGGTCTACGGAGTGGGTTCCAGGATAGCCAAGGCGACAACAGAGAAACCCTGTCTCAAGAAACCAAACTGAAAAAAAAAAAAGTGCAACTCCCAACTGCTTCACAGAGTTCCTGAGATACCAAGAAGCCACATTTTGGAGCTCTTTGTCTTGTAGTCCATGTGGTATTTCTGCCTGTTGCCACGATGCTAGTGAGGGCATAGATGGGCCTTACCCCAGGCTGTTTCTCCTTGATCAAGACAAAACCTTAAGGAGGGGTCAGGGTCAGACAAGGGACATCAATTACTTGAGCGAGAAGCTACAGCAATGATATCTGTTGTAGCTGGGCTTGGGATGGTGTCCTTGTCCCAGTCCCTGGACTTGAGGACACAAACATGGCTGCTTAGCTCCCGTGAATCCTGCAACCCTCCTCCTTGATGAATCTACCAAGAGCTTTTCTGCCCAGTAGAAGCCATAATATTCCCATCTTAGATCCCCCCCCCCATCCCTAAGTAGATCCAAGCCACGGGGTTGTCTTTGTCTTCAAAACTCTCTCTGCCTTTGAGCCTGTGTGGCTACCTCGCACTGTCTCAGTATGGCCCACTGTCCTAGTTAGGCTCCTTATTACCCGAGGGTTGGATTCTGTTCCACCCCCAACCTCTGGTGAGTGTGTTCCCATATGAGTTCATGTTGTGTCTCAGACTTGGTTTCCGACTTCAGAATCAGGTCAAGGGTTCACGTCGGCTGCTTTGCACCCTTCTGTTGGACAGTAGGCACACTGCTGTCTCCAAGAATAGGATGAAACTGTTTCACAATAACCCACAAGGCCTCAGTGCCCTCCCTTCCTTTGGTCCACTCCACACCAGATTCACAGAGTCGATGGTTTTCTCCCACGTGCCCCCCCCCGCTCCCCCATGCTATTAAAAATTTAGGTTTCTTTGGGCCTAAGCTACTCAGATGAAAGTAATTTATAACCTCTTTCCATATACTCCTTTTAAATACAAGCTGTTGTGGGACACCCCCCCCACACACACACACCTTACTCTCCCCTCTCCCCAGCCAAGAACTCTGGGATGCTTTAAATATTTCATGGTGAGTAAAGTGGATAAAAACCTATCTTCCAGAGCTTGCTTCTTTGGGGATAAAGCAGTACGACTGTGGGGAGGGTATTCATCAGATCTGCATTCTGAGCAATGTGTATACTTTAGCCCTGGAGACCCCACCCACTGCTGCTCCCTTCTGTTGATATGCATAACAATCTTAGGATATTTTTTGTTACTGTTATCTACTCAGACAAATCCTTTCATAGGACCCAAGACTGAAGGCAATAGAAGCCCAAATCCACTCACTCCTACAGCTGTCCCAAAAAGAAACAATCTGCAGAATGACACAGCTGTGTCCCTTTCTCCAGTGCAACTCAGAAGACCATGCAGCCTTCAGTTATGTCCACACCTTAGGTAGGATCTTACAGTCTCTAAATCTGTGTAGTCGGTTTTGCCAGAGTGTGGTGGGTGGCTTGGGTAGCTTGATTGAATAACTTTGGCTGGACGCTCATCTCTCTCCCTCTCCTTCTCTCTCTCCCTCTCCTTTTCCCTCTCCCTCTCCCCCTCCCCACTCTCTCTTTCTCTCTTCACTGAATTATGTAGAAATTGGGTGATATTGGTCATTTAGACTATGATCTGGAACTATGGCACACCATAAACATATAAATGACATTTAAATGTGTATATTCCATTCCCCAAGGAGATTGTTTTTTTTTTCTTCTAGCATAAGAAATAATCTACTGATTGATTCTTTCATTTACTTATTCGTGTATGTGCATATGTACATGTTCTCGTGTGTACACAGCAGGCATTTTACTGACTAAGCTCCCTCCCCAGAAGCATCTCCTCTAGAGAAACAATAGCCATGCCGCCCAGTGAACAGAAACTTTTGGATGATGATAACAAACTAATTACTGTCTTTGGTAATATTCAAAATGATACTCACTGACAATCCATTTATCCAAAGTCCTTCGTAGAGCTATCAGAAAAGATTGCTGTCTTCGCAGGACACCATCAGCTTAAGAGTCGTTCTTCCTCTTGTGTCTACAGCCCCACAGCTGCTTTTGAAATACTTGACGTGGCAGTTATTGTACTGTCTTAGTTAGGGTTCTACTGCTGTGAACAGACGCTATGACCAAAGCAAGTCTTGTAAAGGACAACGTGTATTTGGGGCTGGCTTACAGGTCAGTCCATTATCATCAAGGTGGAAGTAGGGTGGCATCCAGGCAGGAATGTTGCAGAGAAAGCTGAGAGTTCTACATCTTCATCTGAAGGTTGCTAGTGGAAGACTGACTTCCAGGCAGCTAGGATGAGGGTCTTAAAGCCCATGTCCACAGTGACACACCTATTCCGACAAGGCCACACCTCCAAATAGAGCCACTCCCTGGGGCCAAGCATATTCAAACCATGACAGTACACATTAGGTTAAGTCGGGTAGAGTAGATCTCAATTGTGCCAGGATGAATCCTAACTCTCATACCTTCTAGTCTTCCTTTGATTATCTTTGAAGCAGGGGTTAAAACCAGAAAGGCATAGAGACATCCGGAGCCGGTAGCACAGGGAAACCTGGCCCAAAGGAAGACTCAATGATCATTGAATTTAAACAGACTGAATCAGATCTTAATTCCAGGATGTTTTAACTTTGACTTCGTTTGAAGACCTTACCAAGCCCAATCGAACTGACAGAAAGCTCTCTTTGGTGGCTTATTCATCCAAATTGCCCGCACATCTGGGATCTATTACATGGTGGTATCTATTTCAGCCTATGTTTCTGCTAAAGCCTCAGCAAACAGAAACCACATGAATGTTGACTGTTCAAATACAGTAGCTGTTGGTCTGCCCCGAGTAGGGTGCAATGTACAGCTCAGCGTTGCAGGAGTGAAGAAAGTGGGTCCAACCTAAGTTGAATTCTCACCCCTAACCATATTTGAGATACTTGTCATGGTGAAATTGATGCATTTAACTGGTTTTGGTTCTTAATCAGAAAGATGTAGACAAGTTTCCAGGAAGGCTGAATCCTTGAACAAACACCCATCTCGTGGTCATAGCTATGCTGTGGCACACCTGTGTCTGCAGGGGAGCCTGAAGACAGTGAAGTCTTCACTACTCTGGCCTCTGTAGTAGAGGGACAGGACGGGAAGGGCTGAGGGTAGGTGACAATTTAGCCAGTTACCTGTGTCTGCCATCATGGATCTTAAGAAGCTTTCACAGGCCTGCTGCCAATCTCCCTGAATGGACCACACAAAGCAACAGAGCCAGAAGACCTTTAACATCTAAGTGTAAGGAGGTGGGAGAACTTCAAAATTAGTTTCACAGAAGTTTAGGACCCAGCTTTGTCCTCCACTCTGTACTTCCTCAGCTAAAATAGTACTATTGCAAAGACTGATTTCTATAGCATCATAGGGTTTCATTGCTGTGAAGAGACACCATAACCATAGAAACTCTTACTGGGGTTGGCTTACAGTTTCAGAGGTTCAGTCCATTATCATGATAAACATGGCAGCATCCAGGCAGACATGGTACTGGAGGAGCCATGTCTCTACATCTTGATCCACAGGCAGCAGATGGAGACTGCTGGGTGTAGCTTGAGCGTAGGAGCCCTCAAAGTCTGCAACCACTCTGATACACTCCCTCCAACAAGGCCACACTGACTCCAATAAGGCCACACCTCCTAATAGCGCCTCTCCCTATGGCCAAGCATTCAAACACATTAGTCTGGGGGTGGGGCATTTCTACTCAAACATAGTCAGAGGAAAGAACACAGAAGATCTGCTTAGGCCATTAACCTCTCTGTTCAGGACAAGTTGTGGTAAGGTTATCCCCCACCCCAAATTCTTTGATTTTTGTTGCTGTGTTAAGATCTTCAATTTCTGGGCTCAGATGTTCTCCACTGTTCTATGAGACCACACAAGAACTCAGATTTCCATCGAGCTAGAAACAATGGAAATTTATAGATTATGTGTCTTCCTTGCTGAGTGATGGGGTATTATTCTTTTATGAGTTTTTCTATATGATAAGCAAGTAAAGTAAAACTCTGACATTTTAAAAAGTGAATTTTTTTTTTGAAGTGGGACAGTCCACTCCAAATCCAGATCTTTTGAGGTTGGAAGATCCACCTTAAGTCTATGCCACACCCTCTCCTGGCAGGCTATAAAGGATGCAGAAGAGGGAAGCATCTGCTCTTTGCCTGCTTGCCCTCATTCTCACTGGCAAGGTCATTCCTTCACTGGCATTAGAGCCTACTTCTTCTGGATTCTGAATATACTGAAGAACAGACGAGACATGCAGCCTCCAGGAGTGGATTCTTGGTCTTTCTTTTCATCAGAAGATAGCCATTGTTGAACTAGCCAGATCACAGCCTGAAAGCCACTCTACTAAATCTAATAATAAAGAATTTCTATGTATCTGTATATATACATACATATATGTGTGTGTTGAATCTATCTATATTGAATATTCAATATATATCAACTCTGTTCCTCTGGAGCATTGGTTCCCAACCTTCCTAATGCTGTGACCCTTTACTCCAGTTCCTCATATTGTGGTGACCTCCTAACCATAAAATTATTTTCTGATATGCAAAATATCTGATATGCGACCCCAAAGGGTCTCAACCCACAGGTTTAGACCCTGTGCCCCAGAGAACCATGGCAAAAGCGACGGTCATAAGTCCCAGTGGCAGAATGAACTCTATGGGGTGTACTGTGTAAGCTGATTCGGATAAACAGTGATGAGGGATATCAACCCTTTCCCTCTGTGTCCTCAAGAGCCAAGGTATTTGATGGAGAAGAGGTCGATGCACATATCATGCGAACAGGAGAAGCGAAATCCTACAGCCCAGTCTGAGCTCGTAAAGGCAGCTGCAGAAACTAGATAAGAAGAACATGCTCTTGGCTTAAATTGCTTTAAGCACTTCTGTTTAAATCCATATCACAAAATCTCTTCCTTCCTTAGAGATATTTCTCCCAGGAATGTGTGCACATTCCTTCTAGGCTATAGACAAGGCCAGCGAAAGCCTTTCCTCTTCAAAATCCAAGGACCATGCCATCCTCTACGTAGTTAAAAAGAGGTGGGTGTAAAGCTTCCAGTTCTCTGCCCATTTGGGGGGGGGGGAGTAAAGTAAACTAAAATTTCTGTGAATACACACACACATTTATGAAGGCTGAGTGTGTGTCTCAGTGTAAAACTCCTTGAAAAACAGTGTCTTTTACGGAGTTAGAGGGGAAGTTTGACAAATATATATATATATATATATATATATATATATATATATATATATGTATGTATATACACATTAAAGACGTTCATTTGTCAGAAATTTCAAAATCAAGATTTGTACTGGATCCGGGGATTTTTATCAGCGGTGGAACTTAATGGCTTCTGAAAGCAGACTCCTGGGCCTCCCCTGCTTCTTTTTGAAGTTCCATTTTACTTTATCTTCAAATGGCCCAACACAATCAGCTCATTGAGGCCCTTTGTCTTGTAAAGGCAGACATTTGTTCACAGTTCCCAGTCAGGCCCAGAGACAGAGGATCAGCTCCCAGCTACTCAGGAAGCTTTTAGATGTGCATTGATTTGAACTTTGGGCAGAACCCATTGCCCAATGGGGGGCTGAGGCTTTCAGCTTTGGGCTTCAAAGGCTGGGCACATCTGTACTCGCTAATCTTCACGATTGGTTTGACACGTCCCTTTCCCATGGGGTGGTGGGGTTGGGGACCAGACTGACATGTCTCTCTTCACCTTTCAAATGTGAGAGCCTGCATGTGTCTGAAACCCACCAAGAACAAGACTCACTTAGATCAAGGGGATCCTCCCACAGTCTGTATTGGTCAGCCACAGGCCACTGCTGATTTGCCATATGATGCGTGTGTGTGTGTGTGTGTGTGTGTGTGTGTGTGTGTGTGTGTGTGTACATTGTTTGCCTCACTGCAGCTTCTGCCACATAGATAAACTCAATCATGTGTGGGTGAGAGTGAGTCACCTATAACTAGCTGGCAGAGCTGGGATTCAAACTTAGGCACTGAGGCTGTGGTGACTTATCCCCCTCTGTAGCATTCTTCCTGTACCTGCACCCCACAGCCAGGTGAGGACTTTTCCAGGATTCAATCTATTTCTGTTCATAAGTTCTTTATGGGATCAGGGTCCCAAATCCCACTGGGCATTTCTGTAATACATTTCACTCAGAGAGGAAGTTATGGAATCCTAACAGAATGGCGAACAGGGTAAACTGAGTCATTGTTTTGGATCCTGAATTAGACCCCAGAGAAGCATTTTGTCTCTGATCCTCTTGGCTCCATGAACTAGCATCTTAACCATTTCTAGGATTTTTTTCAGATGTATCTATTTCCAAAGCTGTTCACGTGTGTGTGTGTGTGTGTGTGTGTTGTGTTTGCATGTGCTTATGCAAGTATGTGTGCATGTTTGTGTGAATGAGGAACATGAGGAGATCTGAGATCAACCTCAAATGCTATTCCTCAGTGGCTGCCTGCCTTGTATTAAGAAGAAAAGCTCTTTGACTGGGACCTGGGGTCACCAGATAGTCAGGCTGACTGTCCAGTGAGTCCCAATAATCTGCCTGCTTCTGCCTCCCCAGAGCTGGGATTGAAAGTGTGTGTGCCCTTGGTCTATGCCCAGCTTCTTATATGGGTTCTGGGGATCACACCCAAGGCCTTCCTGTTACACATCAAGCTATGGAGAGCTGAGGCACCTTTCCAGCCCTCACACTTCGTTCCCATATTCTAAGTCACCCCTGGTCATTTGCAACCATTTGAAAAGCATAAGAAGAAGATAATAAGAACATTGGCTGCTTTTCTAGTGACTAAACGCCACAGGTTTTCCTTAGACTAACAGCTCTCTTAAGTAAGATGTGAATGGAAGAAAGGGAGAAAAGAAAACACCCAAAAGCTTACAGATGAGAAATTGGTTAGTTTTTATCTCATCACTTAGGGAATTTACAATAGTCTTTATTTCCTTTTGTTTGCTGAAAAACTGTTGTTGAGTTTGTAGCCAGTCATAACCATAGACAGATCCCTTGTTGCTATAAACTTTCCAATGATCCCCCTCCTTCTTTCTGTGTTATATAAAATTTACACCTCTCATCACTTAGAAATGACAGTAAGCTATCCAAGGTCATAATTAAATTCAACACTTTTATCTCATTGCTTATACTGATTGGAAATAGTAGATGTATTTGGCAAGTGCATTAATCATTTGTTTTGCTTCCCTCTGGTGTTTATCATGAGTCCAGGACTAAAATCCTCTGGAAGAAGACAGGGATAAAGGATAATATGTTCTTTTTGAACAAATTCATGTGCACTGGGATGCTGAATTGGGGAAACTGGTGTTCTCATGGCTCATGGGAAGTCACCACGTGTCCACTTACAGCAGGAAGAGAAAACCAGGTGAGGAATGAGCAGAAAGAAACAAAAAAGCAAAGAGAGACGAGGAGGGAAGAGTGGGGTGGAGAGGAGCGGGAGGGAGGATGCAGGAGCTGAGAATGAAGGATAGATGTGTACAATATGAATGAAAGCTAGCATGACCTTATCAGCTCAGGACAAGGCTTGCACCCCATTGTCATTGGGAGGATGCTTGGGAGCCAGATGTGAGGTCATATCCGGAGAGTTTAGCAGAGGAGGGAACATCTACCTTAAGTGGGAACAGTGCCGGCTATAGGCTGGGGACCTGAGTGAATAAGAAGATAGTCAGAACAGCAGCCTGCGCCTACCTGCTTCCTGCCATGGACAGGATATGCGCAGTCCCACTGCCCTGAGTTCCCCACCACGGGGTCTATCCTTCCAAACTGCCAGCCAACTAAATTCTCCATTCTGTACGCTGCATATATGTGGGCAACAACAACTAGTAAAAGAGGAGGAGGGGGAACCAGAGCCCATGAATTTGAAAGAGAACCAAGAAGCATATGTGGGAAGGTTTGAGGAAGAGAGAGAGGGAAAAATAATGTAATATATTATAACCTCCAAAAATAAAAATTTTAAAAAGGAAATATACAAAAGGAGAAGAAGAAATGGAGGTTTTGAGTTGAAAGGATAGCAGGTCCGTGCCTTGCAAGCACAAGGACATGAGGTTGAGCCCCGGAGCCCCATGTTTGGAAAGCTGGGCTTGGTGGTTTGTGCCTGCAGTCTCAGAACAAGAGGCATAGAGAGGTTAATCCCTGGAGGGGGCTTGCCACTGAGTTTCAAGCCAATGAGAGGCTCTTTCCAAAGCAAGCAAACAGCAACAGCAGCAGCGAAGTGGACTGGAAACAAGAGTTGAGGTTGTCCTCTGGCCCACACAAACACAGGCACACAGACAGACAGACAGACAGACAGACAGACAGACACACACACACACACACACACACACACACACCACTTGTATTTTTCAATTCTCCAGCCTCTTAACCAGAAAGAAAGAGACCAACACAGTCCTCAAAGTGTTATCAAAACTGTGACACAGAAAAGCCAACCAGAGAAGTGGCCTGAATCTCCTTCTTGGACCCAAGTTACCACCGTGTTAGGGACATACAAATTCCCAGATTGTAGAGCCATGCATTCAAGCGAAGAAGCCCAGAAGCAGCCACGGTTATTCTTGACATACTAGCCTCTTCCCTCAGAGGCTCAGCAGCCTGGAAGCTGTTTAGCATAGAGCAGTGGGCCCCACACGTGAGCCCTGGATCACTGGAGGTATCAATTGGCAACTTGTTAGAAGTGCGAAATCTTAAGCTCCGTTCCAGACCTGCTGATCAGAAACTCTGGGGTTAGAACCCAATGTTTTGTATTTTAACAAGCCTTCCAGATGATTCTGAGGCATAGTCACGGCTGAAAATCACGGATGAAAGATCTGGTTTCAGCTGATCTAAGCTGTTGTCTCTGAATAGCCCTTTCCTGGAGTTACTGAGACCTAATCCTCCTAACAGGCAGGATTTAAGCTAATGGGGAATCTATTACTGAGGTTGGATAGAGATTCAGGCTTTCTCCCTCTTAGCCTGTCGGACAAATTCTGACCAGAAACAAAGTTGCCTTTACATCTTTAAAAGGAAATTGTCGTTTTGCGGTGAAAGGAACGCTCTGCTAAGGTTTGAGATGACGGGATGGCTTCAATTACGAACAGGAAGTCTTGAGGGAGGAAGTCTTCCACTCGGATTTTTAAAACTCTTTTTGCCCCTTTACTTTCATCCTTTGGAAGAGAGAAGGCACCTACCTGAAGAAGCATCGCCTGACATCAGAGGTAGCCAAGTTCCTGTCTGAGAAGGGGAAGCTTGTGTCTGGAGCCACAGGTACAGTCTGCACAGTCCCCTCAGACTCCCTGGCAGAGTCTGAGGGGGGTCAGAGGCAACGGAAGACCTACAGATGACAAAGGTGCCCGAGCTTTTGCCCTGGCTGTAGGCTCTTTGCAGCATCCCTCACTTGACGATGATGACACACACCTGGGCACCTGGCCTTTTGCCAAGACTAATCCCCAGAGGCTTTTTCATCATTGCCCATCCCTGTGCCTCCAGCAGACCCTCATAGACGGTTGCCCTGGTAACCGATGCTGGGGGGCGGGACTATATATTCTACAGTCTATAAAAGGCTCAGGGCACATGTCTTCAGGAGGACATGAATTTGGATCTCTAGAACCGAGGTTAAAATCTGAGCAGGGAAGTGGGTGCCTGTTGTCCCAGCTCTTCGGAGGGGAGAGCAATTTCCCTAGGGTGGGCCGGCCAAGCAGCCCAGTTGCACAGGTGAGCTCCAAGCTCTGTAAGGAACGTCTCGTCTCAAAAAATAAAGTGGAAAATGACTGGCGAAGACTCCTGACATTTGATCTTTGACCTCAACTTAGACATGTATAACCTGACCAAGTACGTGGTCCCCACATGTGTGCACACACAAGTAAGTCACAATCTTTATCTAGTCAACGCTGTATTAAGTAGGAAAATTGATGTTTCCATTTCACAGATGGGAAAACTGAGGATTACCCTAGCGAAATGTAAGCCTTTCAGATATTTAAATGGCGGAGATGGGTCTCTACATTTTATGAATGTAGACTAATGGCTAGACAGCTAGAATGCAGAAGTAACTTATCTAAATCATACAATGCCCAAGGCCTAGTGCTGCTCCCCAGGTGAGATGTATGAACTCTAAATTAGCCTGGCTGAGAGAAATCATAGACCTCATGTGCATCCTCAAACCACTTATAAATAAGTGCTCAGTTAAAATTCAATTTATCCCAACGTATGAGCCAAGGCTTTCCAGAGAAATTGGCCCCCTAGGACAACACAGACATAAAAGAAGGAATTATGAGAATGCCCTTATGGGATGACATCCATGGTGCGGGACCTGGGTTGCTGACAGTATAACTTCCCACCTGAAGTTGAAACCCTAGCAACTGCAGGGGCCACCGGCACAAGTCCCCAGAGTCCAAGGGCCAGAGACCTCGGAGTTATAACACCCAAAGGCAGAGGAAATGGGCATCTCAGCAGAGATGGAGAACGCGGGGG
>NC_034598.1:90936587-90953638 GCF_900095145.1 Mus pahari | reverse complement strand
GCGGGGGGGGGGGAGCCCGGGAAGGGAGAGAGGGGAGAGAGAAGAGAGACCAGGAAGACTCCGCTCCATCGGCCTTTCGGTGCAGGGAGTGGCGATACCCTTCCACGTGGAGTTGTTGGACCTTCTGCATTATGAAGAGCACTGACTTTCCTAGGTATATTCGGCCCCAGGGCAATCCTGCAAAAAGCTTTCCTTTTGCTGTAGATCTGTGACCGGGGGCTGCCATCTCCACCCCACTCCCAGTGCCCAGTGTGTGAACCAGAGGTAGATGCTAAGCCCCAGGACAGGGTAGCTGCCAGTAGGGGCGGTGCCGTCATACAAGCTGGCACACCCCTCTGGCTCAGAACTTCAAGCCTCTCGGGGACTTCAGCTGCTGCTCCAGGAAGCCATTACTGTTAAGTCAACTTCCAGCATTGATTCATGGCGGGTCGTCCGACATAAGTAGGGGACCATCACTTTCTGCGTACATGTGGGTAAGGAGATCCCACTGCCCCAGGAGTGACGTTCAAAGGGGAATGGAAGCAAGAAAACTTTAAACTTTAAAAACAGAGAGAGGCAGCAAAAATCCTCTGCCTGGTGGTTACATCCATTCATTCTCTCCTTTAAGACAGCTTAAAATATCTGCCTTGCTAATAACGACAATTGTGGTTAAAAGCGGGGGGGGGGGGGGGAGGTAGCGGGGAGGAAAATCAATTAAGTAAAGCCACAATTCCCTGGTATGAAAATAGCTTTTATTGGGAATTTCTGGCTTTGGGGATTGCAAGGAAAATTTCTTTTAAAGGAGTCAGGTCTGAATCAATCACCTTTGTCACCTCTCAGCCCCTGGCCTGCCTCTGAAATCGGACACGTGTCTCAAGTCAGGTCAGTGAGAGCGAAGGGGATATGTGACTGAGGATTCTGGGAAGGAACATTTGCTGCACTTTAGGGATGCTTCTGGAAGAAATGACCTGTCGTTTCCAGGGCTGTCAAGAGGGAGAATGGGTCCTAGCTGGACCACAGAGGAGTCTGGTGAGTTCCAAGACAAGACAATAAAATACAGAAGACCCAAGGCTATGGCAGGTCTTGTTGTGTGACCCCTTCCCTCCACTGGAGGGCCAGGGCCTCTAGAACAGGAGTGGATGTCCCATGCCTATCAATGGCACGGTGTCTTGGTTGCTTTTCTTGCCACCACGGCAGGATACCTGACAGGAATTCGATAGGAAGGAAGGACTTGGTCTGGCTCATAGCTCTACTTCCTCTGCTCAGGGCAGGCATGGAAGATTGCACAGTAGTGGCAGCATCCCATGGAGAGCCTTTGCGCTCGGTAGACCAAGAAGCAGAGAGACTGGGCCAGAGCCGTAAGCATACCTCTACCTCAGCACTAGCAACCCAGTTCCGTCATCTTGGCCCCCATCTCCTATAGGTCCTACATCCTCCCAAAATAGTGCCACCAGCTAGAGACAAGATGCTCACACACATGAGTCTGAGGGTTGTGGGGGAGGGGCATTTCACAGCCCAGGAAGAAGAGAATAAGGAGACAGATAGCAACAGAGCATGGGGTTTTCTCCATGTTCCTGCAAGTTTAACATGGGAAGTGGTTATCTATTTCCTAGGCTAAAATCTAGGAACCCAGAGATTTGTGCAGTGTGCAGCAAGACAGAAGAGGAGCCTCGTGAGTGGATGCAGCAGACCTTTGTTTGGCACAGTGCCCCAGCCAGAGTCACATGTGCAAGACCATCCAAGCCATGGGGCTGTTACCTTCCCTCCTGTGGGCTGGCGCACACTGAGACAATGAGGTACTTCCAGGCAGGGTGGAGGAAGCCTTAGCCCTTTATTAGTGTAAGTACTTTACCAGAGCTTAGATGACATCCAAGCCTAGACATTTATAACAGCAAACTTGCAGTGGCTTTCCAAAAGCTTGAGGCTTGCCAGTGGGCCTCAGTCGAGAGGCAGGCAGTGTCGGTGAAGGCTGGGAACCAGAAAACAACCGTGCAGAGTTGAAGCTTGTATTGGATGAGGTTTTTCGTGCCTGGAGACATCCAGCAAGGTTGTGGAGATAGATCACATCCAGCTCTTCAGGAGACAGGCTCTTGCTGAATTAGCTGCCTCCCTTATCTTGAAAGAGCTTCTAGGACCTATTGGAAAAAAAAAAAAAAAAAAAACCAGAAAGCCAAAAACCTCACTGGGCTGAATTTACTTGAGCACAAATTTGACTTTGCCAAAACACCTTAGCCTTGGCCTCTCAAGCAAACACACCTCTCATCTGTAAAGTAGGGGGCAGGGACTGGGCTAAGTCAACACTGGGATGCTTTATGTGGAGAAACACCCTTCTGTGGAATGGAAAATCCCAACGCCGTGCGGAAGGGAGGACCACGGGAACAGCCTTCGGTTTGAATCCCAGCTCTACCACGCGATAAATGCCTGGCTTTTGTTAATTCACTATTCAGTTCTGCCCATTGGTTTATTATCAATAAAACAGAGCTCATAAAAACCTGCTTGGGGAATCGTAGGAGGGACTCCAAAGGTTGGTGTGGGCAAAACAATTGGCACCAAGGATCACTGAATAAAAACAAAAACAGGGCCATGAGACGGCTGGGTCGGTAGGATGCTTGTCTCGTGAGTGTGAGGACCTGCGTTTGATCGTCAAAACCCACCTTTAAGGAGGTGGGTGTGGAGGTGTGCTTATCCGGGTGCTAGGAAAATGAGGAGAGGCAAATTGTTGGGGTTTAGATATCAGCCAGCATAGCTGAAATAGATCTTTTCAGGCTGGTGAGAAACCTCTACTCAACAAACAAGGTGGATAGGGCCTGAGGAATGGCAGCCAAGGATGTCTTCTGGCCTCTACATGCTCCTGGGCACGCACAGACAAATACAAATCACACATTAGCTCAGCAAGTAGCTGTGGTGTAGTACATGCCATGTACCACACTAGCTTTGGGAAATACACTGTCGAGTGGACCTGATGTCTGCAGCCTCTACCCCTCACTAAAGCCTTAGAGTCCCATTCATGGAGGCATCATTGTCAGATGAGCAAAGACCTAACAAGGATGATGACAAGGTGGCTGTGTGACAGACGTGGCAAAGGCTAATGCTTGCTTTGCTCTGCTCATCTCTCTCTCACCATTGCCTCCCAGTAACGACGTCCTTCAAATCTTCACATGTTTCTTGTGTAGCATTTTCTCGCACCTCCTGTAGTAAGGCGAGATCAGCACTCCCAAGCTGTGCTTCTAGCCTGGTTGATTTTTCACTAACAGGCCTTGGGAGGATTCGCTTTATCTCAGTTGTAAATCTCACATAGAGTACCTGGAAGTGGGAAGCCAGTCTTCTAACAGATACTGCCAACCTCATGGTTGCTCATCTCTGCTGAAAGTGGACCTGATGAAATCAACACATCCTGCTGTTGTCAGTCATCAGCCCCAAAGCTAACTACAAAGAATGAGGGCTTTCTGCCCAACCTACACCCACCTGGCGCCAGGTAGACGTGGGGGCCCCCCTGGGGAGCAAGCCAGCTGGTGTCCGACATGTCAGAGAGCCAAAGGACTGGAGAAATCTCACCCCCAATCTTATAAGATGTTTGCTTTGTTAGGCGGGTAATGTTTGGCGGCTGAGAGAAACTTGGTCAAGCCTCCTCTAATGTCTCGTTCACTGTTTTCTCCTTCACGAATGAGAGCTGTCTGGGTTGAAGCTAGGCACAGCACACTAAGTGGTCATTTAAATCGTGTGGTAAAATGTCCGATAGCTTTGAAACTCAGCATTTAGTTTACACATCAACTGGCACTCTGTCTATGTTTGGATCTTATCCTGTGTCTAGATTATTACAATGATCTACCAAGAGTCCTTCTTGTTTTAGTGGTATTAGTAAAAGTTATCTATTTAACCCACGTATATCAATCCCTCTGAATTTAAAACATCCGATGAGACAGCTGACTGCTGTGTAGAGCCTAGAGATGTCTCTTGTCTGCAGAATCAAGTCCAAACCCTCTAGACTGCATTTGTGGGGTGTACTGGGACCTACCCACTCACCATCTTTCCCTCTTCTCGCCCTCCATGGATCTGCTATGTGTCCACAGGGATAAACTACGATTGTTATTACGATTGTTATAAGCCATTCCTTACAGTAAGAGTGAGTGTCTGACTTGATTCTGTTTAAGCAAACACAATGGAAAGGGAACCAGCACTTCCAGGAGTGACTTCTGTCATCGCTGTAAGAGAAATTGTTATCTGGGCGACAGTGAGGAGAGACCAGTTTGTCTTGTCCATTCCTACTGCTAGCATGAAAACTCCCACTCATTGGGGACCCATTAGTACTAATATGACAGGAAAATCTGGATGTCCTAGCAGACTACTATAGGTTGAGTCTGAATGTCTCCCATGTGTTAAAAGCTTGTTCCTCACCTTGGGACTATTGGCGTTGGAAAGTTTCACAAGGTGAGGTCTAGTGATAAGTTTTGAGTCATTGGGTCATAGGATGCCCTTAAAAAGCATTATGGGATGGCAATTCTCTTTTCTCTTGATATTTCCCAGTATTTTGTGTGCTAACTTAAAAAAAAACAAACAAAACAAAACAAACAAACAAACAAAAAACAAAAATCAACCAAGATTCAAGGACTTGGAGGATGGCTCAGTTGGTAAAGTGCTCACCTTACCAGCATGAGGACATGAGTTGCATGGCCCTAGAATACATGTAAAAAGTGCTGCTATGGCTAGGGGTGGGTGCTGTGTGCTTGAAACCCCAGCAATGGGGAGGCAGAGATCAGCCAACCTCTAGGGTTCATTGGTAACCAGTCTAATCTGAGTGGAGCAGGCTCCAGGTCCAGAAGAGACTGTTTCCAATGGGTGAATGATGTTGCTGAGGATGGTATGAGATTGTCTACCAGCCATGTACACATGCTTGTACACTGCATATGTGTGTGCACACAACACACACCTTCAAAAGATAAAAATAAGTAATCAACAATAATAATTCAGTAACACAAGAAATGGGAAAGCAATCTTTTCAGTCTTTAATTCTTGAAATGGTCAGAATCTGGCCTTGATGGTTGATAATATATTTTGTTTTATACATATTTTAATTTTTAATGAGCTACTTAGATTACTTTTATTTTTTAAAAGTTGATAAAAGACAAACATCAATATTTGATAAGAAAGGATTAAATAAATAAATTTTTAAGACAATAAAAGAAATTCAAAAGATGTATTAAAAATATCCCTTGTTCCTCTGGATAATATTAAAATTCAACATTTAATTTTGATATCTAAAAATATTCAAAGGAAATCTTTCTTTCAAGAGTAACTTCTGGAGGGACTCTACACAGGTTCAGCTATGGTAGTTGCCCAATCCCTGGACCTCAATCTAGACCACACTGCTATGACATCTATCAGTGTGGGAAAATAGCTAATTTCCTTGGAAGGGCATTCTATCCATGGTTCATCTCCATCCGTCATGAATCCTTGTCTTTACCAAGTCCTGTATCATTCATGGGTTTGAGCTCTCTACAGAGAAATAGATTTTGACTCCATTCAGAAAGAATGTCAACAAATTGAAAAATTTAAGGCAGTGGAATGGCTTTTAAAATGAGGTAATGAGTTTCCCCATTACCAGAGGAATTGGGCATTGGAGTAAGGGGTGGGGCTACCACCTATAGAAGGGAAGGACAGGATTAAAACGCACTCTTTAAAACCCCACCCTCTTCTGGCTATTATAAATAAGGCTGCTATGAACATAGTGGATCATGTGTCCTTATTATGTTTTGGAGCATCTTTTCGGTATATACCCAGGAGTGGTATAGCTGGGTGCTCAGGTAGTAGTATATCCAATTTTCTGAGGAACCACCAAATTGATTTCCAGAGTGGTTGACCCAGCTTACAATCCCACCAACAATGGAGGAGTGTTCCCCTTTCTCCACATCCTCTCCAGCATCTGCTGTCACCTGAATTTTTGATCTTAGCCATTCTTACTGGTGTGAGGTGGAATCTCAGGGTTGTTTTGATTTGCATTTCCTTGATGACAAAGGATGTTGAACATTTCTTTAGGTCTTTCTCAGACATTCAGTATTCCTCAGTTGAAAATTCTTTGTTTAGCTCTGTACCCCATTTTTAATAGGAATATTTGGTTCTCTGGAGTCTAACTTCTTGAGTTCTTTGTATATATTGCATATTAGCCCTCTATTGGATGTAGGGTTGGTAAAGATCTTTTCTCAATCTGTTGGTTGCTCTTAATAGCTAGAAGCTGGAAAGAACCCTCAACAGAGGAATGGATACAGAAAATGTGGTACATTTACACGATGGAGTACTACTCAGCTATTAAAAACAATGACTTCATGAAATTCTTAGGCAAATGGATGGAACTAGAAAATATCATCCTGAGGGAGGTAACCCAATCACAAAAGAACACAAATGGTATGAACTCAATGATAAGTGGATATTAGCCCAGAAGCTCAGAATACCCAAGATACAATCCACAGACCACATGAAACTCAAGAAGGAAGACCAAAGTGTGCATACTTTGGTCTTTCTAAGAAGAGGGAACGAAATACCCATGGGAGGAGATGCAAAGATAAAGTGTGGAGCAGAGACCGAAGGAAAAGCCATCCAGAGACTGCCCCACCTAGGGATCCTTTCCATATACACTCACCAAACCCAGATACTATTGTGGGTGCCAGTAAGTGCTTGCTGACAGGAGCTAGATTAGCTGTCTCCTGAGAGGCTCTGCCAGTGCCTGACAAACACAAAGGTGGATGCCCACGGCCAACCATTGCACTAATCACAGGGTCCTCACTGGAGAAGCTAGAGAAAGGATCAAAGGCGCTGAAAGAGTTTGCAGCCCCATAGGAGGAACAACAATATGAACTAACCAGTAGCCCCAGAGCTCCCAGGGTCTAAACCACCAACCAAAGAGTACACATGAAGGAACCCCTGGCTCCAGCCGAATATGTAGCAAAGGATGGCCTTGTTAGACATCAATGGGAGGAGAGGCTCTTGGTCCTGTGAAGGCTCGATGCCCCAGTGTAGGGGAATGCCAGGACAGGGAAGCGGGAGTGGGTGGGTTGGTGAGCAGCAGGAGGGGGGATGGAATAGGGGGTTTTCAGAGGGGAAACCAGGAAAGGGGATAACATTTGAAATGTAAATAAAGAAAATATCTAGTAAATAAAACAATAATAATAATAATAATCCCTGCCACCCTCCTTCTCAATCCCACATCACAGTAGGGAGCAAGCACAGAGCAGACTTGTTGGAGGAGGAACATGCAGGGAAAGGCCTGGGAGTTGAAAGAAAACAACTGGAACAGGTTTCAAGGTTAGATTCAAAGCAATCCAGCAACTATAGCCAAAGCAGGAAGAAATATTTCAGTGCACACCAGACTTGAAAAACAATCCGCACCTAGTCCAGGAAAAATAATGCCTTTCATTTGCTCAGCACTGTGTGGTTTTAAAGTGTACTTTCATATTAGCCTGGTCTTTTTCATGGCTCTGGGAAAGGAAAGCCATTCGGTTATCAGAGAGCTAATTTGGGATAGTTAATATTTATTGTGGACTTGGAAGGACCTAGAATTACAGGAGACATGCCTCTGGGTATGCCTGGGGAGAAATTTCTAGATTCTATTAATTAAGGTGGAGATACCAACCCTAAATGTGGACAGCCCTATTCTAGGTCCTGGGCAGAATGAAATGATGAAAGCCAGCTATCTCCTGCATGACTGCTGATGTCACATGACCAACTCTCACTTCCACCTCTATGACTTCCTGCCAGGGTGGACTTCACCCTGAAACTGGGGGCCTTCCCTTCAAATTGCTTTCACAAAGGAATGTTGTTGAAACCAACATTAGTTAACAAGGGAAGTTAACTAATACACCATGAGGCAAATGAGGAAACCTAGTGGGGGGGGGGAGGGAGGGGGAAAGTAAGCTACTTGCATCCATTCAGCAAGCAACAGTCAGGACCTCTGCAGCTAGACCACTATGCCTCTTGGGGTTCACCCTTAGGATTCTATCCAGACATCAATTCACAGTTGTGAAATGGAAGAAACTTGTGTGTGTGTGTGTGTGTGTGTGTGTGTGTGTGCGCGCACGCGCGCGCACTTGTGTGTGTGAGGGCCACACTGACCTTCTAATGCTTTCCTGTCAGGAGGTCCCTTCTGTCATCTGCCCACAGCAGGGGATGTTGTTGCCCATGAGTGTCTCCATTTGCCTCCTCTCAGATCCTTCTGCCACAAAAGCCTGATTCTTCTTCAGATATAGAGCTTGGACAGGTGGTCACCATCTTCCATAGAATGGCTCTTCACAGACCCAAAGCTCGTTATTAAACTGACTCTTCATCTTTTTCATCTCCAGACAAAGTAATTGGCTTAACCTCCCCCCCCCAAGACAACTACCCTCTTGAGTATCAAATGCCCTTTTCATGTAAATGGGGAATTCCAGAGCTGCCACTTAGCAGCCCCCCTCTTTAAAAAGCTCTTTCCAAAGGCAGCGTGGCTTTTAGCAAGTAAGCTCTTCAAGGAGCCCATTAGCTATCTGGAAGGATCAGCAAGAAATAAGGCAGACCTTTGACCCCGACCTGAGAGTGAGTTCCGCAGGGAAGACAAGGGCCAGGCTGAAAGGTGGTTTTTCTGTGAGGCTCAGTTCCCAGGCCTAGGAACCAGTCCAGGCTGTCTCCTTGGGAAAAATGGAAGCCAGAACCCGCCCAGGGTTCGTTCTCTTGAGACCCGTGTTTATTCTCTGATAAGTTTCCCTTTCAGCTTCTGAGGTCCATGGCTGGCAATACCTTCAAAAAGTCATATTTGCTTAACTTTGGAGTCCAGGGGTTTTGTATCTCCTCTGCTGAAAAGACTTCAGCTATTGTGACTCCAGCTATCTTTGCAATGGACAGATGTGAGGTCATCTTCCTAATGGGGCTGAAGAGACGGCTCAGTGAATAAGGGCGCTTGCTGGGCAAAAATGAGGACCTATGTTCAAATCTCTAGAACTGCTAGGGCTTTTTGAATGCCAGGCTAGCCCCAGGTTCAGGGAGAGAATTCTTGCCTCAATCGCATGGTGATAGGAAAGGACACCGTGCGTCTTCCTCTGGCCTCCATGCACGGACATGTGTACTTGCACACATGCATGCACATATATCACAAGCATACATTTCAGTTAATTAGCAGCTTTCTTGCCAAGCTTCTGTTTCTTTCATAAAAGGGAATGGACTATTGCTATGCATTTCATGATCTTGTTACAACTTACACAAAGTCTAGAAAAGGCTTTATAGCCTGTGGTGTGTTTCCCAATGGACCAGGATATCAACATTACCACCTTGTCACTCTTAGGGAGCATCATCCAGTCCTGCAGGTGCCCAAGATGAAGAAAGAGATAGACTCAGTTAAAGGGCTCCTCGACACTAGCCCCCCTCCCACGCACCCCAACCCAGGCGGGGCTGTCTGTCTGAGAGACCCAGGAGAGCTTCCTGCCTTCGCCCTTTTGTTCCCCCACACCTGCCAAGGGAGGCGTCAGATGGCTCTGTAAACAAACCTCTCAGGGAGAATCAGTCTTATCATTGCACCTGCAGGGTCCCACATACTGTGATCAGAGCCTGTGACACAAAAGCAGGCCTGTCCCTGGGGCCCCGTTTGCCATCTGCACTGGCAGACCCCAGGGACTGCAGATGCAGAAACAAGAGGCCCTGGAATCTCCAGCTTGCTGTACTGTCTCACACCCTCTTGGGGGTTCCCCAGTCTCTAATATCGGAGCCAGGGCTGCCTTACATATCGCCACTGTTTTATTTAGTTGCTTGACCTGGAAGCAGCTGGGTGTTCCCTCTTCGGAAATCTTTAAGCCTGATCCCTCTTATTCAAACACGTGAAACTAGAAGTGTTCCAAATTCTTAATTCTCTTGATTTTTGAAAACTCTCGGCTGCACAGTGAGCTCTGGGGAGGAGGGGTATGTTCAGGTACTTATCTCTCATGGACCTTATGCACACAGCCTGCACACGGGTCATTTTATGCAGTACTGTTGGTGCGTCTACATTCTAAGCATGACCTCACGTGAGGTCAGACCTTAAACTCCCTCCCATTCCCATGATGCCACATTGATGCTCAAGCAACTTGAGTATGTGGAGCCTCTTAGAGTTTGGACTTCAGACGGAACTGGGCCTCTCTGAGCCAACTGGTGGGTCAGGACCAGTAGAGTTGTTGTAACTAACTGTCCCCCCAAGCAAGCTCTGTCCACCTGCAGACACCGAGAAAGCCCAGCTAACCTCCAGATGACACAAGAGCTGGAAAGAAACGTTTAACTGTTGGCTTCAGGCATTGGACATTGGGGTGATTTACTAATGAAGGCATTGCCAAAGACTCATGCCTGAAAGATCAAAGGACCCAGCTCTCTTTGTTATAAACTTAAAAAAATCACAAAAGCAAAAGTTTAACTGGTTTTCCTTATTGGAGTCTATTTATTTATGGTGAACCTGGCGTGGGGTGGGATACACATGTGGAGGTCTTCTTAGGGTAACTTTCAAGAGTCAGTGCTTTCTTTCCATCATGTAGATTCTGGGATTTGAACTCAGGTCCTTAGGCCTGGAGGTAAGCACCTTTACAGTTGAGCCAGTTCACCGGCCCCAAAGAAGAGATGTTAAATACATGCAAGTTTTCTTTATCATAGAAAATTAATTTCAGAATCTTGAAAAATAAGAAAGGTCTGTACACAGTACAGTGTTTTCTTAGAATATAGAGAGTCCTGGTCTCACTCAAGGGGGTAGGGATGAGAAAAAAAAGTCATTATCTATTTCCTGAGAACATTAATATCTTTAGGTGTTTATATTCTTAAAAATCAAACAACTCTACAGTTGGTAAGTTTTAGAGAATGAGACATGAACATACAGGGAAACTATTAGTAGACATAAATAAACAAACCAGAAGGTCATATGACCATGCACTTAAAGAGAATATTAGAAAACACAGAGAAAAAAATGGAGGGAAATACTTTCCTAGAAGATACACAAGTATGAAACATGAAAGGCCCCGATGCAGGGTAAGACCTCATCATCCCGAGGCCCGGTGGCTGAGGGATGCCCACGAAACACGGTCAGGCAGTGGCATAACAGTCAATGGTGAAATGCACGCAGTGAGAAAATGTCCAACTCTGTAACCCAACGGGAAAAAGCAAATTAAAGTGACACCAAATTTTTCACCCCAGAAAACAAAATTTCAACCATTTTTAGGTCGTAAGTCATCAGAATATTGGAAGGTCACGGGGTCTGGGAAAATGTACACATCGTTGTGGAAATGGTAACTATTTCCTTAGGGAAATAAATATGACAGTTCAGCTGACTGGCCCTTGCATACACTTACTTCCGACCTAGTGATTTCACGTGTGCCGGTGCCATCCGAAAGGGGTGCTTCATAATCAGGGGGGCAAAAGTTTTCTGTAGATCTTATCAACAGCAAAGTCGGACTTCCATGAAAAAGTACGATGTACACACATAGGAGAATAGTATTCAGCCATCAAATAGAAACTGTGAAGGATCTAAATAAATTAAGAAAAATGCCTACCCTGAGTATTAAGTGAAAGATAGTATCATCCTATTGTCTATGCAATGCAGTTTAAATTTATCTACAGTAATAGAACTTGAAGCAACAACCAAATGAATGTAGAAGTATGAGAATAATTTTTAAATTCTACTTTTGCCTTTCTCAGCCCCAGTTCCTGGAAATGATGACTCTGAGACTAATTAATTAATTATTGTTAAATGCCTTGGCCATAAGTTTTGGCTCATTCTCTGACTAGCTCGTTACTTATTTATTCTCTCTACCATTTGGTATTTATCTCTCCTTCAGTCCCGGCCCCCTTCTTCCTTCACATTTCCTCTGCTTCTCCCTGAGTTCCTCTACCTGATGGTTTGTGTCTGTCTCCTTGGTCCATCTCTCCTGAGATCTCTTGAATCTCTCCTTTATATTCTCACTATTTCCCAGAATCCTCTCTTTTCCTGCCAATGACCCACCTCCTATTTCCTGCTTCAGCTCATTGGCCATTGGCCCTATTATTGACAGGTGGTGCTTATAAGAGATTCTCTCTACATAGAAGTTTATTTTGCTTTGCATAATGTGAGTATAAACTGCTTCATAATTTGATTGTTCAGTTCAAAGTTCCTTTAGAAAGAAGTCCATTTGAAAATTTTTCTCTTTGAAACATAAGACTCAAAGAAGACTCAAAGTGAGCCTTAGCTACCAGGAGACCCCAAACTGAGACTAGAGAATGGAGTTCAATGCAAAAGCAAGAGGTTTATTTTTCCAGCCTACTGGGTTCATCCTGCACTCAGAGGAGAGGTGACCCCTTCTCTTTCTTTCATAAGCTTTTTATACAATTTTTGAGGGCATATTATGGCCACAACTAGGCACATAATGATTGGTGGTCCTGGTGACTTTTACACTAACTGGCTGGGTAGGGAGGGGAACTCAGGGATCTTTCCTAAGGTCAGGTGGGAAGTTCCAAGTCGGGGCTCTCTCAAAATCATTGAAGGTAGGTAGACTTCATGTTGGCACTCTGTTCATGCTCTAAGAAGGGTGGCTGTGGGGCCAAGAGAGGCCAGGAGCAAGTACTAGAGAGATGGCCCCAAGATGGTGCTGGCTCCTCATGCTAGCCTCCGTTATTAACATTATCGGCCTCCAAGCTGATCTCACCTTTGCCCTTGAATCTGGTGCCCTGGGAGAGGATTCTTCCAAACCTGAATTTTATTTTATTTTATTTTATTTTATTTTATTTTATTTTATTTATTTATCTATTTATTTATTTATTTATTTATTTATTTGAGGGATTGCTCTAAGGAGGTGGTGAAGCTGGCAGTGTTGGGAACGGGAAGGAACTAAAGGAGAACATGACCTTGGCAGGAGGGTGAGGTCAGCTTGGTCCCCAGAGAGCTCAGAAGCAGTACTTACAGATGCCCAGTAGCTCTGGTTCATGCAAACCTTAGTTTGCCGATAGCTTTCTGTGGTCTTGCTGGTGTCCATTCCTCAAAGAAGGGAACAGCTATGGTATGAAGGCTGGTAAAGAAGACCTAGAAGGGTGTCAGCCTCAGGACTCTAGTCTAGAGCCTTACTCTCATCTCTCCTGCTGCCTACACACTGCTGACTTCCCATTCTTGGATCAAGACTACATCCAGGCCTGGACTTGCTCTGTTGTCTCTGCATCACTCTCTGACCATTTCCTAAGACCCTGAATCAACTTACCAGGAACCAGGCACGGGCAACCTCAGGTCTACATACCAGGGCAATGCTGCATACTTACACAGGAGGAGGTGTGGATTCTGCTGACCACAGCCAGACTTTGTCCAGAAGGATGTGGCCTTCAGTCCATTGAGCATCCTCAATTACCCTGGAGCCCAGGGCAGCATCTTCTGAAGGCTGCCCTCTTTGAGGCTATGACTATCCCACCAGGAACACAATGGTCATCCTAAAGACTTAATGGAAAGGAGAAATACCATTTCCAATGGTTTTCAAGCAGTGAGGACAACCTGATGAAGCAGAAGAATTTTCTAGCCATGTATGTTACCTATCTAGTTAATCTCTTCTAGTTATCTCAGCTGAGATCTGTCAACAATAGTATTTACGGAGGGCGTAAAGGAAGGCAGAGAAAGGTGTTTTGATCGGTCCATCATGAATGAGGGAGAGTCATAGTTGTGAGTGTTTGTGGGACTGTGAGTGTCTGTTTTCTGCTTGAGGTAGGTTTAAAACCCTGGTGGCCCATTTTGCTACGCTCCTAGATACCAGGCTCCTGACAGGAGGCCACAGCTCTCCACTCCATAGGTCTGTGGCCTTCAGTCACGTAAGGGCAACACCCCAAGCCTCTCCACAGGTAGAGGACGTGACCACAGATCACGTAGCTTCAAGACAAATCTCCGTTTTAATGAGGCACCTAAAGGTCTGAAGGGCTTAGCCAATTAAGCTCTCCTTCCCAGACACTCCTCCCTACTAAAGGTATTTAACCTCAGTCCCACCCTGAGAAATTGGGGTACGGTTTCACTCATCACAACTCTCCACCATGACAATAAATGCTTTAAAACTATGGACTCTCTCTTCTCCTTGGGATCTGCCATGGGGAACAATGGAGCAGGTCTTCCTCTAAAGAGCCATGTCTAATCTCCTGCAGGAGGCCTCTCAGCGCTCCCAGCCATAGTCACCACCAAGCCAGGTCCAGCAGGAGCTCTCCTTGGCCCTTTTCCCTTCAGGAGCCTGTGGGCCCCCACTCCATACTCAGTTCATTCGAGGCATCTGGGATGTCCAAGAGTCTGAGAACCTGACGTCCTCAACCTCCATGCAGGTCCGTGACCCTCGAGCCCACTCTGGCTCCGCAGAGAGGAAGTATGGGGGGTACACAGTCAAACTTCCCACATCTTGCCTCTCGAAGTGGCCCAAGCCCTGAGCAGATGTGGGACCCTATCATCAAACCCACAAGTGTTCAGAGTGTGAGAGACTAGGATGCCTTGGGAATGAGAAATGCTGGGAGCAGGAGAACTTGTTGATGGTAGAGTTCAGAGTTTATTCTGCAATTAACTGGGCATTGTCAACAATTCTGTGGAAAAGACCATATGAGTCTGAGCAACACAACCTAGCAGACATCTGGGAATGTGATGACCACATTTTCAATCTGAACATTATGGTCTGACAGTTAACCTTGTACCTTCAGTACTCAATGCCTTTGACTCAGCATTCCTGGGTCCTTTTCTGTTTGGCTCTGATACACATTCCCTACAAAGCTCCCCTTGTACCCCTCAAAAATCTCTTTCATCCTGAAAAACATTATTGAAAAGTAGTGTTCCAGCACACATCAAAATCCTTTGCTTTATTCTCCAACTTTAGGAAAACATCTCTCCCATTCAGTTGGAAGTGAGAAATATCTATCTATCTATCTATCTATCTATCTATCTATCTATCTATCTATCTATCTATCTATCTATCTATCTATCTATCTATCTATCTATCTATCCATNTATCTATCTATCTATCTATCTATCTATCTATCTATCTATCTATCTATCTATCTATCTATCTATCTATCTATCTATCTATCCATCCATCCATCCATCCATCCATCCATCCATCCATCCATCTATCTATCTATCTATCTATCTATCTATCTATCTATCTATCTATCTATCATCTATCCAATGCTTTCTCTCTTGAATTCATGTGTATACATTTGTGTTGAGCTTTTCCTTCCTGTGCAGAGGAACATACAGAAGCCAGAGATTAATCTTGGGTGACATCTTTTGTGACTTCCTGCCTTATTTTTTGAGATAGGAACTCATCCTGGAACTTACTGTTTTTGATCAGGCTGACCAGCTAGTCAGCCCCTTGGATCTGCCGTCTCATACTGAATACCAGGGTTACAGGTATACACCACTATGCCTTTTCTTTTTAAATATAGATGCTGGGGATCTCAACTCAAACCATGGAGACAATGTCTCAACCCCAGAGCTGTCATATTTATCTCCAAATTCCCACCAATTGGCTGTATATGTTGAATGATCAGATGGACAAAACAGTTTTCCTTTTAAATTCTTCTATCCAAAATTCTTCAGTGTCTGTTGTATACCCTGCCATATAAACCCCTCATGTCCACACCTGCTGTTGACTATTTCCTTCTGCTCCAATAGGCGGATTGGCTGATGTTTTCAATCCTGAATTCTAATCTTTAGCTGTTGCTTGCCCTGTCAGGGGAGCATAGAGAGCTACTCACAAGGGCCTTTGCAGATACTGTCTGTGCTTCCTAAAAAAATCAATAAAGTCACCATGTTTGCTGACTCTACCACTCATTGACTAGAATTATGCATGCAAGGTGCTTCTCCTGCCCTAGAAACAGAGCATTAGATTCTTTTCCAGATAAAGAAACTGAGACGCTGATGGATTTGATATTTTGCCCAGGATCAAATGAATAGTTAAAAACGGGTATGGAGTGGGGAGCAACCAGACAAATGATAAAGTAAAACTCTGAATTCAAATTCTTGCATTCGAATTGACCCAATTATTTTTTTTTCCTTATAAGGTATGCTAACATCTACTTCCTGTTCACTGTACTATGCTTAACTCTGCCCACTAGTTAACACTGTTCAACTTGTCTGCTCCTCCAGGGGAAACAACTAGAGGGAGAGGCTGAACTTCGGTGTGGGAGGCAGCCTAAGAGGGTGCTGGAAAAATTGGGATGTGTGTACATGATACCATGGACCAATGCAGGACCAGAGGCTGAAGGGTCATGGAATAGGTTTGGGTAGGTGTTCCAGAAGGACTAAGAGTTGGTGGTTAGGATGAGGAATGAGAAGACTCATGTGTTATTGGGAAATTATAGATGAGCTCCAACGATCAAGATGCACCATTTCTCTGGAGATTGGTGGACATTCCATGTCTTCACTGTGAGTTTTACACTAATGTGAAAGATGGAGGAAGTGTTGGTCAGAACAGGCCCAACATGACATGGAGTCTGGAGAGCTACCAGCTCTGACATTCAGTTGTACCAAGCTAATGTCTCTGAACTCAATTCAGTTAACAGTAGAGAAAATGATACCTACTCCAGACGTTACTAAGGGCACTACATGGAATTCTGTAGAGAAAATATTAAGCACAAAGTGCATACAGTGGGTGTTAGATAGCTATTCATTTTACTTCATCTGCTTTAATTTGAATATTAACTAGTTTTCTGAGAACCATGAGTTAGAAACTTGGTCCTCAGAGAATCCCTGTTGAGGGATGGTAGAACTTCAACTGGGAGGAACTTAATGGGAGATCTTTAGGTCATTGGAGCTATGCCTTCAAAATATATTATGGTACTGTAGCTCCTTCCTCTTCAACTCCTTTGCTTTCTGCAGATAACACGAATGGATTTGCTTTAATACATGCTCCCATCATTATATGCAGTCTCATTATAGGCTTAAAACATGGAGTTAATAGACCAGTTTGCCTTTCAAACTGTGAACCAAAGGAAACCCTTTCATTTATTATAAATGACTCAGGGGCTGGTGAGATGGCTCAGCAGGTAAGAGCACCCGACTGCTCTTCCGCAGGTCCTGAGTTCAAATCCCAGCAACCACATGGTGGCTCACAACCATCCGTAAC
>NC_034598.1:90932443-90936567 GCF_900095145.1 Mus pahari | reverse complement strand
AAATAAATAAATAAATAAATAAATAAATGACTCAGGCATTTTGTTATCATCTAGAGACTTGGCATCTCTCTTTAATTTGTTTGATAATTCTTTCAGTTGTTCTATATAATAGAGTCTATGTCTGTAAGTTATAAACCTTATCAGGGAAGGCTATGTCTCTTATTAATTTAATTTATTCATTCACTCATCGTTCATCTATCCTTTCATCACATAGAGTTTGTCCCACAGCTGATATTGTGGAGTTAAGTACTTGGTACTCATAATGAATGAGGAAATGCTTATTTACTTTGAAGGCGATCAGTGCCTGAGGCTATGTCACAGTCCATTTGCATATCAGAAGAGTGATGCCTGGAAAAGGTCCTCAAACTTACGACACTGTGCAACTCTGGATCGGCTCACAGACAGTTCAAAGCATCCATTCCTCCCATTGGTTATTGAATACACAGCCTTAACCTCTACCCTGACATCAACCTTCCTTGCCCCTTTCACACTTTTTGAGGATTAAATAATTCAATCCATTTCATCTACAAACTGATAAGAGTTTTCAGTTGAGAACTAGTTTTCACCAATAACAGCATTTAATCCATGTCCCTTTATAAGGTATGTTAATAAAAACAGGAAAAATCAGGGCACAGTGCATTCAGAATATTGTTCTCTCTGCCCTGTAGAGTACTCACAGTCAACACCTTGATCATAGACACTTTTCTAGAATTTATTTAACATATGTAAAGGGGTGTGGCAGGTTATGCCCTGTCAGTTCGTGTTTTGTCATTTTAATATCTATTGTCTACTTTAGATTTCATCAATTTCCTCTTGTGAATTCAACAGAAGAAAAAAATGCATGAAACTGAAGCCAAGAATGGCTGTCTGTGGGACTTGAATTCTTTCCTGAAGCTTGTGTTAGCAAGTGTTAATTACAGATAGGAGCAGGAGGTATGTGTGCACTTAAGCCCAGTCCTTGTTCTTACACCCTAGCTCCTTCCCCACTGGTTCTAATTCCTCTCACTCCCACTTGTAGCTCTTTCTTCCCTTTGGACTGCTCTGAGTTATGCAGAACTTTGCGGTGTCACCTCACGAGAAGTCAGTTTGGGAGATCTTTGCTGAGCAAGCACATCCGCCCACGGGCCTTGGGCTGACACAGACTGCAGATGTCCAGGGCTGTGGTGGACATTGCACTATAAGAAAGGAGGAACCACGCCAAGGACATTGTGTTCCGTCTATAATCAAATCCCACTACATGGTGAATTCTTTAATTCGAAAGATCGAATAGGATGGTACTTTAAAAAGAACTACAGCTGGTTAAATTTAAGGCCTGACAAAACTCCAGTCTAATAATACCTCCTGGCCAAGGGCCGGCTGCATCCTTCTGCAGAGGACCTGGCTGAGGTTTCGACCACTTTGGGCTTCATCTCAGCCTGACCAGCAATGAGATGCTTTCTTTGTTGGCCCTGACAATACTGAACCACCTAACGGAATGAGCAGTTCTGGTGGCATGCCATGGTTGTTTGAGCAGCCCATACTTGCTGATGAATTTCAGGCTTATTGTGTTAACCTTGCTATATCTGTGAGTGGTTTGGCCTCAGTTGTAAACCTGGCATTTCTTCCCCATGATTCCACCATGTCCGTTGGTCGATTTTTTTTTTTTTTCTTTGAAAGATATTTGCAATGGAACATCCATCTGTCCTCTGGTTGTTTGTCACTTATACCTCTAGATATATTCAGGACACTTTGTGGTATTTTCCTTAATTTGCTATGGAACATAGCTATGTCCAATATACGGCCTGGTTCCATTCATAAAATAAGTCAACAAACACTCCAGAAAGGCCCTTCATGGACAGAGCCCCCATGTCAAGGATCTTGGGTAGAAGAGTACACAGGGAAATTCTAGGTTCCATGGATTAAAACACTGACCACACAAAAGCACCTCCCACATTCCCCCTGTAGATCCTCTGCCCCTCCTGTGAGAGTACCTTGATTGCCTCTGGACCCCACACATAGAATTCTCAAGCTGCCAGCATCCTTGAGGTTTCAAAATTACCAAGAGGGCCAGTTGGAACTGATAAGGTGAGAAATATGGCCAAAGTCATACAGTAAGTAAGAGCGAGAGCCAGCATGGAATGCAGGTGAACCAGGGGAGAGCAGGGGCAATACGTGTGTGTGTGTGTGTGTGTGTGTGTGTGTGTGTGTGTTTGTATGTGTGTGTGTACAATGAGATTTAATAGTCTGTGCTTTATCACTGAACCCCCTGCTCCAGGGCTCATACTCAGCCCCAGAGGTCACATGCCCAAGGCTTACACTAACAATACCTGGCTTCAAATCCAAGCTCTAGGATGCTTTTGCCCTTAGGAAGCTTGCAATAATATCTCACATGTTTTGTGCAACAGCCACTTTTTGCAGGCCGTTGTGACAATTAACCAAGGAATGGGATGTCAGGCCTCAGTATTTTAGGGCATATCTGAAAGACATGTAACCAGTTCTACTATTTAGCTGCTGTCCTTGGTGAGACTTTTAAGCCATAAAATAAGACTAGTGTAGAGTTTCAAGACAGGAAGGTACTGGTCACATTCCCAATCACTGAGGTACCTAGAAGTAGGCTGGGATGGGATTCTAAACACAGTTGAAGTGAAAGCCAACAGTTGCTTGGTGCCCCCATGTCAAGGCTCTTGGTCTCTTCTCATTTTCCTGATACCTTGACAGGTTAAGGGGACAGAGGTTCAATGAAGGGGAGGCCCAGCTGCAAACGTATTTTTCATGAGTGGTTGGCCATTTTCTAATTTTGACTCCCTGAACTGTCTGTGATCTGGAGACCAGCGTCAGGAGAGCCTCCTTCTAATCCAGCAGCCCCACAGATTTTCTAACATCCTGAGGGTGAAGCTTTCGTGGAGCTAACAAAAACATGCAGTGGGCCTTCGTCATCTAATCTCCTTCTTCTGCAGAGAGTGGCCACAGGGAGTAAAAATGAATCTGATTGCTGCGCTTCAGAATTTGCTCGGCAGCCATAAAAATGTACTCCAAGTGGCCACATATTTGATCAATTTGCTTTTATCCTTGAATCAAATGAGATTCGGCCTTGCAATCAGAAGGGGAAACATCTTGCAAAGCATTTTTGTTCCTTCGGTGATTCATCCAACAGCAGGCTCACACTTGACAGGATGGGAATAAGGTATTTAGTGCAGAAATAATTTTTATGACCACATCACAAGAGGCTGGAATGACTTTTAAGGTACATCATATTTTAGTCACAAGCGCACATAAAGTATGCTCAGAGGTCTTTGCAGAATGCCTGAATGGAATGTAAGGATTATATACACTGTTATCAAGAAAGGGAAGTCTTGCTTTTGTTCTTTTCTGGGTGTGACCTCTTCTGTTCTTGGTTAGTCTAGCAGAATGAGAAGAGTGTTCTGAGAAAGTAAAAAAAGAGGTCCATTCAAAATGAAGCCTTGGGACCGCAGTTGTTCTAGAGCACTAAGACTATAGCCGCAGAATCATGTGCTGACACTCCAGAGCTGGAAGACAAAGGTCCGTCAGAAGGGTCCAGACTCTTAGGAAACAGATGTCTGCAGAACATACGGACATCCCATGGACCAACACATGGTCACTGCCTCACTTTTGCCTGCTGCAGGCTCTGTGCCCTGAGCCTTCTGTTGAGGGAGAAGAACTGCAGCTCTGTTGTGCCACCACCACCCCCTTAGGGTTCATGTCATCTTCTTCCCAGCTGTCACACACTCCAGAGATACAGGAAGCAGAGAGAAGTAGGAAAGGGGAGGAGAAATGAGAAAGGGAAGAATCAGTTAAAGAGTCTTTAAAGAGGCAGGTGGTGTGGTGGGAGAATATGAGCTTTGGAGATGGACGTGGATTAAAATCTTACTTCTGTCATAGCTCCATGGGTGTGGTGTGGGCTCCAGCACCTAACGTACCAGAACTTCTGCTTCCCAGTTGTAAAATAAAAGGAGAATGACTGATACCCTGGGTTATCATAACAATCAAGGACAGGTAAAAGCTAAAGCTAGAATTGCCATAGGGTGCCCTTCAGAGCACACACATTCATAACTGCCCACCAGAGCACACACATTCATAACTGTTCATCAGAGCACACACATTCATAACTGCCCACCAGAGCACAC
>NC_034598.1:90917080-90932363 GCF_900095145.1 Mus pahari | reverse complement strand
ATTCATAACTGCCCATCAGAGCACACACATTCATAACTGCCCATCAGAGCACACACATTCATAACTGCCCATCAGAGCACACACATTCATAACTGTCCATCAGAGTACACACATTTATAACTGTCCATCAGAGCACACAATTCATAACTGTCCATCAGAGCACACACATTCATAACTGTCCATCAGAGCACACACAATTCATAACTGCCCATCAGAGCGCACACATTTATAACCACTGTGTCTTCTTGCAGGACCACACAGCCCAGCACTCACAGAAGCCCATACATCTCAGCACGATTTCTCACCATCTGAAGCATGTTCCCTGTGATGTCACTCACAGCTGCTTCAGGCTCTCCAGTGAGTAGACAGATGCAGCTCGTCTTTTTCTGTCCTCTTCTATACTCTCAGGTCCTTTATGTCTCAAGTGGAAGTTTTAATAGTGACTACATAGCGAGTTGGGTCTTACTTTACAATCCACCTTGACAATCTATCTTTTAAATATATTTTATAGTTATTATTATCATATATTATACGTACAATATGAGTAAATATGTTTAATATATATAATGTATTTGGGAATTTCTTACAAATGTTTGATGTATTTTGATCATATTCACTTCCTGCTCCTTCCAGCATTCCTAGATTCCTTGCACACACGTTCTTTCCTTACTTCATCGCTATCTCCATTTCCTCCTGCTTCTCCTCTTCAAATTCTTCTTCTTTATAACCCACTGAAACCAATTAGTGCATCTTATAGATTCATAGCTATAGGGACATTCACTGGTGCATGAGCATTCTACCAACAACCACGTACCTTTCCCATAGAAAAAATGGCTCTCTCTTTCCCAGAAAAGCCCTGGGAGGCTCTCCCTTATCCATGCTTGAATTCTGGTATGGAGTTTTGATGAACAGTTAGTTCTGGGATGTAGAATTCAGTTCCATGGTCTGGTCAGCCGGAGCCCATGAAGTTGGAATCACTTGGGCTTTGCATCTCATCCTCCAACAGAGGGCCTAGGCTCCTACTAAAGCTCAAAGCCAGCGGTGGTCCTAACAGCAGGTGTGCTGTTTGAGAACTGGTTCAGAGCATCTGCCTCATTCTGTGGCTCAGTGCAGATCCTACAAAGGCAGGCTAGACTAAGGGTTGGTGGGGAAACCGTTTTCCCCTTCCAAGGGGTAGGGCTAAGAAGCTGATTGATTTTGCATGCCCCCCCACCCCCAGTCTTGTATTATGGTATTTCTTTCGTGCTTTTTTTTTTCCCTTTTCATTTTTTTCTGTCTCATCTCTGCTGCTTATTTCTTTATCTTCATCCATACCATCAAATCTCTTGGTTCCTTATATCGTCCTCCTATTTTCTATCTTTTTCCTTTTAGATGAATAGCAAAGATCTTGCCTGTACTTTGGAAAGGTATCCTAACCTTTCACCTCCAGCCATTCTGCCTATTTGAACTTTCTTCTTAGCCATCCTGATCTCTGAGTCCTTTTCTCTCTTGTTCTGAATGTTACTTCTCTGCACTAATCTGAAAGATGAGGTGACGCATCCAGCTGGGGGTTCTGTTTTTAAATTATTTTCTGCTCCTGGAAAATGATAATTATCCTTGAGGTTCTTCTTTATTTTTCTACTTGTGGTTCTGGATCCCATGTGGAATCTCCCTAAAGGTGGTACTGGGAAACTGGCTCAGTTGGTAAAGCACCTGCCATGCAAGCAGAAGAACCCTCAGTTCAGATTCTCCAATACCTACCCAAAAGCCAGGTGTGATGGTGCTGGGATGGGAAGTGGCAGCCACAAGACGATGCCAGAAACTTTCTAGTCTAGCACCATTGGTAAAGTTCAAGAGCATTGAGAGACCTTGTCTCAAAAACTAAAACAGTTATTTAGGAGGATATTGGATGTTGACCTCTGTCTTCCAAGTTCACATGCATGCATGCGTGTGCATACGTACACAAATATGTATGTATCTATCTCTCTGTCTGACTCTGTCTGTCTCTCTTTCTGTCTCTCTGTCTCTGTCTGTCTCTCTTTCTGTGTCTCTGTCTCTGTCTCTCTCTCTCTCTCTCTCTCTCTCTCTCTCTCCCTTTCTCTTCTTAAAAGTCTCAGGAACCTTAGTAGTCTGTCCATATATAGAATGAGTTCTTATAAGAACCACTGCAGCACTTGTACTTGAACCTCTGTTGTAGGATCTGTAGCAGGAGTAAATAGAACTATCATATCCTACAAATTGAAAGGGACATTGCAAAGGCCAATAATCACAGATCTGTATTGTACGTATTGATTTCCCCAAACTCATTTAGGCTCTTGGGCTTTTACACATTATATATTTTATATTTGAAACAAAGTCTCACTTTGTAGCCTTGACTGGCCTGGGACTCACTCTGTAGGATGGGACTGGCCTTGAACTCCCAGAGACTCACCTGCCTCTGCCTCCTGAGTGCAGGGATTAAAGGTGTGAGCCACCAGGTCTGTCTACTTTTTTTTTTCTTTCTGAACTCTCCCCTTTCACCGTCTCTTTCATGCCAACTCCTATTTCAAGTTTAAACTGGAATGTCTTTTTGTTAGGGATATTTTCTATATCCCCAGGCTTGGTTTTGAGCCCTTGTGACAGATTGTCACAATAATCTGTCCTTCAATCCTTAAATGAAACTCAACCCTAACCCGAATGAATGCTTTTTAAAAACATCAATCTAATGTCTCTCTTCCTAACTTGGCCATGGTTTTCCTGAGAGCCAAGCCTTTGGTCTTTCTCCACAATATCCCAGGCACCTAACAGTATGTCTGGCATGTAACAGACTCTTGGTGACTAAGTTGAATAAACATGTAAACTAAATAATCTCCTGAATACTCACATCTTTAAAATGGCATAATAGAGACGAAAAGTCTGACTTTTACCTCAGGGCATAATTGTCATACTTCTGAACCTCCACTCCACCCTTGTCCTCAGTTTAAGCTCATAAGACCTCCTGCAGAAGACAGAACGCCCCTCAAAATGTCCCTGGTAGGTCAGAAGGCCGAGGACGTGGTGTAGATTGCATCCTACAGGAGTCAGGTTTTGCCCTTTCCCTGAGGCAAGAATGCCTTTTAAATCCCCGTAAGGCAGGGAGAGAGTCACGGTGGCTGGCTGTGGAAGCAGCCTGTTTTTCCACCATTGCTGCTACTGCTCTACTGTGGCTGGTGCCACAGCGAGTGCCCAAGGGTCTCAGCAGGGCAGAGGATGAAAACTCCCAGGTGATCACTTTCCCCGTGACTGACTTCAACACAAGTCTTCCGAATGCCAAGGCTATAACGACAAATTGAGCGTTAAAGAGTTTTAGAGTAATACCTTCAGTTACTCTACTAGGTTCAAGATGCGCTTGAGCTGCTTGAATTTTTACCCAGACATAAGGAACAAATTCACATTGTCATTTCTCACATGAAGAGAATTAACACTGACTCAGGATGACAAGTGTGTCCTGTTTTCTCTCGTTTAGGGGGTCCTAGATTGCATAAAGATATACAAAGTCATGCATGAGCTCCGATCTGAGTGGAAGGTGGAGACTATCCAGGGGAACTGTGTAGACTCACAGGAGGTAGCATAAAAGAAGGGGAAATGACCAAAGAATACTAGATACCTGTGTGAAAATGTTCTTATTAAACCCGGTGCTGTGTGCAAAGAATATTTACCAGCTATAAACGACAATAGGCTGAATAGGCCATTAGAGATAGCCCCACCCACTTCTCATTTCAGACCCAAGCAAGCTTCCTGTAGGGCAACTTTCTGACCCGAGACAGTTCATTTCAAAGGCAAGGATAAACCCCGAAGCCTCCAAAAACGTGTCTTGATGGTATTTGTGATAAACGCCAGCTGAGGAAAGCCACATCTGCTTAGTCTGTTGAAGCCCCAGAGCTCCAAAACCTCATTGTAATGAAGGAGAGATGCTTCCTGAATCTACTGCTGTCCTGGAGGTTGGCAGACAGCTGAGAGGGCAGAGCCACCCAGTAAATAACACCCTGGAGAGAGACAAGCTCCAGGAGGAGACAGGGTACTCAGCTGCCTCATCCGAGGTAAGAGGAGAGCTAGCTAGCTGTGGTGTTTACTACTCTTGTTGATTGAACAGAATTTAGAATTACTTAGGCATACCTGTGGGGTGTTATGTTGATTGTGTTAATTACTTCCTTAAAGACTCAACTCTTAACAGGGCCAGAACTTCTGCCAGCCGGTTTTAGTGGGATGCAAAGGCCTACCCTGGGCTAAGCTCTCTCCTAGCCTCTGCTCCTGGTGCTGCTCATTTCTGTTCTGCAGCTGTGGAGTAGCCTGGTCCTTAGGATATGTTTGCTCTGGTCTATGCCTGGTGTATCTAGAGGCAGCCACAGACACAGATATCTTAATACTGACTATGGCCTGTCCATTGTGAAGAGCTGTTAATGGAAAACCTTTCCCTGCTATGCAAATGACTGTTCTTTAATATAAATATAGCAGTGAATTAACCCAGAGGCTGTATTATTTTACCTTATGCTAATCCCCAATAACTTCATAGAGGAACCAAAATTTATTTAAAACTGCATCTCAATAGTTGAGCAGTTAAATAATATACCTTAAACTTCTATACTAATCTGCCCACCTCCCAGCCCCACCCCATAATACTTGCATATGATTTTTGATCTGGCTCTTTGGACCCTTCTTCATGGCTCCAATTCCTCTATTCTGTCAGCCCATCTAAATCTCTCTCCTCTTCCTAGAGGATGCCCTACTCTATTCTCTATTCTGTCCAGCCACTGGATGATCAGCATTTATTGACAAGGCTGAAAATAAATGGTAAGACAAACTTAAAACAGGAGACTCTTGGTAAAAACAAAACAAAACAAAACAAAACAAAAAACAAAACATTACAATGTCCTGTCTGGAGTGAAATAAGACATGAGGGTAGAGACATCAGCATTTGAATAACTCCAAGGTAAACTTTATACTGTGTTCAAAACATTATGCCTACACTGCTGAGTCTCTATGTCCTTGCCTAAGACCTCTGACTCCTGTGCAGGCTTGGCCCCCAGCACAGCATTGCCTGTGACATCCCTGCTATAGCAACCACCACACTCTTCCTTTAAACTCAGAGCTTCTCTAGGCTAGTGACTTGGTCATGGTTAGTTCATACCTTTGACATCTCATAACCACAGGGGCCCATTCAGAGACAGAGTAAGCGGTCCAAGAATGGATAAAGGGTGGCTTCCAGATCTGCAGAGGACCCAACAGTTACACAGCCTCTGGCTGACTTTTGTTATCTCTGAATCACGCACTGATGCTCTCAGCGACTTACCTTATCTGAGCTTTGTTTACCAGAGACCTCTGTTTGGTAATTGACTGACAGACCAACTAATCCTGTACTGTAAAACACAGCAAGAAAGGGATAAAGATGAACCAAGGAGGCAGACAATCTTTGCTTAAAGCCCTGTTGTACAGTGGCTGGGTGACCCAGGGGAAGTTACTTAACCTCTTTGACCTCCAGTGTTTCATCTACTATATGAAGATGACAATAGGATAGCAACTATTAAATTATGTGCACAGTTAATATACACAGAGAGTGGATAACATCAACCAGTACATAACCAATGATCAATAAATATTAGCAATGACTACTGGATAGTTTTTGCCTTTTTAATGAAGTATCATATATGTTACAATAAATTTTCTTTAAAGATTTATTTTATGTATATGAGTACATTGCTGTCTTCATGCACATCAGAAGAGGGCATTGGATCTCCATTACAGTTGTTTGTGAGCCATCGAGTGGTTGCTGAGAATTGAACTCAGGACCTCTGGAAGAAGCGGCCAGTGCTCTTCACCGCTGAGTCATCTCTCCGATGCCCTACTGTAACATTTTAATTAACAGGCTTCATCGCTGACTGTACTTATAGGTATGCACTGTTAAGTCAGCACTGAGAAGGAAGGAGGGCTAGCCACCTGATAGCCGGAAGAACACTGAACTCAAGGTAAGGCAGCCTAGTTTCTGGTCCTTATCCGTGATGTACTGGATGCACTGTACTGGCACGATCTAACCCAGCCTGCTCTTCCCCTTCCAGAGATGGGGATGGTGGACAGAGATTACATCTGTGGAAGGAACTGCATCACCTGCGCCACCAAGGAGAACTAATGTAATGGTGGTCATTATGAACTTATTGTACTGGTTGTTAGGTTTCACCCCAGGACAGGTGACTGAGGTGCCTATTTAACATATCAAAGCAGACTCTTGTTGCCAGGCTCCCCCTGCATCCTTCAGTCCCAAGAGTTAAAGGGTTTATCCCGGCCTATCCCATCCCTATCCTCACTTTCCAGCCCAAGGAGCTGGGCTGCCTTTCCCTATGTAATCCAAGCCTTTTGGTCACGCACTCTCTTTGTACCTTTGGGCCCCCTGGCTGCTGCAGCTGGTTCTCCTCTCTCTCCTCTCTTTTGCCCTCTCCCCTCTCCTCACATGACCCAACTCAGTCTGGACACGTCTACTCTGGCCTCTCCCAGATGTCCCTGCCCCTCTAACTATGCTCTCTCTCCCTTTTCCGTTTCCTTTCCCCACCACCTGTGTCATTCACTCACATTACCCCAAAGACACTGTCACTCCATGACAATCAACTGGGGAAAGTACTTCAAAACTGACAACTGTCATTTGGGGTTGGCAGTAGATGGCTGGAAAATGTGGTTGGTTGAATGGTGAGTCACTGTGAAGGGATTTGGTGTGGTCAGGGAACCCTGGCCAGCCTGCCTTTGTCCTGATTTGCTTTCTATTGAGATAAACATCATGACCAAAAGCAATTTGGGGAGGTAAGGGTCTGTTTCATCTTAAAGCTTCATTCAGTTCATTATGAAGGGAAGGGCAAGGCTGGAACCTAGAGACAGAAACTCAATCAAAGGTCATGGAGGATGGCTGCTCACTGTGGTCTTGCTGTCCACAGTTTATTATCTTTCTAACACAACTCAAGACCGTCTGCTGGCCTTGGGTCACATCAGTCACTAATCAAAAGAAAATGTAGGGCTGGTGAGATGGCTCAGTGGGTCAGAGCACCCGACTGCTCTTCCAAAGGTGCAGAGTTCAAATCCCAGCAACCACATGGTGGCTCACAACCATCCTTAACAAGAGCTGACTCCCTCTTCTGGAGTGTCTGAAGACAGCTACAGCGTACTTACATATATAATAAAATAAATAAATCTTAAAAAAAAAAAAAAGAAAAGAAAATGTTGCACAGATTACCCATAGGCCAATCTGATAGAGGCCTTTTCAATCCATTTCCTCTTCTCGGGTGGCTAGAGCTTATGTCAAGTTGACAAAATAACTAACCAGCTCACCTCAACAGCAAAAATGGTCTCTCAGCTGACAAGGTAAAAGGAGATTACTAACGCTCACCAAGTCAACACTTGTCCAATGTAGAGTCGCTGGGAGGCAGAGGCATGATGGTCAATGAAGCTAAGAAAGCAGCAGCCATAGCCCAAAATGTCCCGCAAGCAGGGCATAGTGGTATGTGCTATCTTAGAGGAAGTATGTAAAGAACCCAGGCTTGGTGACAGGAAGTATAAAGACTTGGACATAAGGAGGAGGGATTAACAGCAGCCAGGAGATCTACACTGAACTGGCAATCCAGTGGTTTCCTTTCCCCGTTTTAACTCACAGAGAAACTGGTAACTTGGATTTTACCATGGGCAGAAATCCCAGAAGAGTTCATGAGTATGGTGTGGACATTCGCAGACAGCTTGAGCCTTCTTTCTCCGTTTGGTACTGAATGCTTTGAGTTGCCTTGTGGCTCTGCCTGCTCCTTGCTAGCAATGGTTTTTCATTTAATAAAAATAGCCTTTATAGAACAAAGTTGGGCAGATTAAATGAATGCCTCTGGGTTTTAATTATCCCATGGTATAATGATAGCATACATTTGGCTAGTACTGTATTTCTAAATGGCTCTAGTCTAAATAAACCCCCTAAGTATTATGATGGTTAATCTTAAATGTCAACTTGATTGGATTTAGAATTTCCATGGAAATGCATCTCTGGGTGTGTCTGTAAAGACATTTCCAGAAAGGTTTAACCGAGGAAGGAAGACCCACCCCAAATATGGGCAGCAGCATTGCAGAAGTGGGAGAATCCCAGATGGATTAAAATGGAGGAAGAACTGAGCATTCACCTCTGTCTCTGCTCCCTGGACCAGATGCCTCAAGCCTTGCTCCATGCCTTCCCTGCAGTGATGGACCAAATCTGCCAACTGTCAACCAAAATAAACCCTTCGTTCCTAAAATTGTTTCTGTCAGTTGTTCTGTCGCTGTTGTTATGGAAAGATAAGAAACAATCATTTGGTATTTTACCCTTCCCCACAGTCCTTTCACCGGGAAACAAATATCTTCAGTGTCATGTTTGTTGAAGCAACTGATTCTAAGAGAAATTGATGAATTTATCTGAGGCCATATATCAACCAATTGGCAAGACTTAGATTCTAACCAAATTTTCATTCCAGAGTCTAGGTTTGGAATTGTTAGCATTCCTTCTATCTTCTCCCAACAGTTACCTTGAAACATCCAGGTAGACCTGCCTTGCTATAAAAGTGACTGTTTGGTCTCTCTTCTCTCTCTGCCCTTTCTCCCCCCCCCCCCCCGTCTCTCTCGCACTTTTCTCCCTCTCTCCTTCCCTCCCCCTCCTCATGTTCTTCTCTTCTCTTTCTCTCTTCTCTCTCTGTCCTTCTATTTCCACCCCCTGCCTCTACTCCCTTCTCTACCTGCCTTCCTATGCCCCCAAATAAACTCCATTCTATACTAGTCTTGTTGTATGCTGGTACCTCGGGGGGGGGGGGAGGAGATGCTTCAGCATGGGTCCCCTCCCACCACATCATACCACAATCTACAAAACACATCATTGGTTTCACAAAACATATTAGTTGTGTTATTTTGCCCTTTGCTGTTAGTGGTACAAATTTTTAAAGAGCATTAGCACAAGGTAAGCTCAATCACAAAGCTTATAAAACAGTATCTGACATATAATAAGAGTTTACTTGATGTTTCTATAAAAGACATATGTCACACATTCATATAAATACTTACATGAGCAGTAGTATTTCTTTGCTCCATTTTCATATTATGGATACAGTTAACATTCAGGACTGCTGTGAAGTATGCCTTGGTCAACATATGTGAGAGATTTAGCATCTTACAATCTAATGCCTGTGACTTCAGAAACAGAATTCTAATATTGCTTCTTCTTTTTCTTTTTCTCTTTTCTCTTTTTTAAACCTCTGTACTGGTTTGGCAGATTGTTAAGTCTCTTCAAAATTTAGACTCAGATCTCTTCTAGCTAGGACCCAGTTCCCAGCTCTAAGCCATACACACAAATGCAAAACATAGCCTGCATAGGTTTTCAGATACTGGGACAAAGTACTGTAGGCTGGATGCCTTAGATGAAATACATGTGTTTTCTAACAGTTCTGGAAACTGGGAGTCCAAGATGAAGACCTCAGTAGGCAGGGTCAGTTTCTAATGAAGTCCCCACTTTGCTTGTAGATG
Organism: Mus pahari; assembly: GCF_900095145.1. Taxonomy (NCBI): domain Eukaryota; kingdom Metazoa; phylum Chordata; class Mammalia; order Rodentia; family Muridae; genus Mus; species Mus pahari. Next base: position 90,922,865 of record NC_034598.1, on the reverse strand, counting down.
GCTGTGATCTCTCCATGTCTCTCACAGGCCCCTCTCATGTCTGCCTGTGTTCTTGTCTTCTGAACTTGTAAGGACATTTGTCATGGGGGATGAAGGCCCAAGCTCCATTTTGTTACTCATCTATTTTAATGTCCCTTTCTAACTACAGCCACAGGATCAGGTATCTGGAGTTAGAACTTCAGTATATGAAGAGGGGACACAATTCAGCCATAACCACTTTTCGAATCACTGAGAACCTAAGTCCAGGCAAAAGAACAAAGCATTGCACTACCTGGAAGTCATCCTTTGCTGAACATCCCAAGTCAGTATCAAAACCAGCTTTCCTGCGGGGCCTAAATGCTCTGCATTTGTGGAGGGAAAAGGCTCAATCAGACCAGTCTGCAGGCTCTATGTTCAAAAATGAAGATGCTGGATTCTCTCTGAGGGGGTTTTCAGTTTCACTCACTGGTGAAGACTACGGAGTCAGAGGCTAAGAGGACCATTGTTTAGGAGTAAAAGGAACCAGAGAAACTGAGCAGAAGGAAAAATATACCACAATTGCAGCTGGAGAGAAGCCGATGGGTTCAAGAACTCAGAGCCTGGGCCTAGAGTTCCTCATGCCGGCAAAGAAGACCTAGGCCCTGTAGTAGCACTCCAAATGGGAGCAGAGAGGATTTGGAGAAATGGATGTTTGTGTTCATGGTGGAGACTTTTGGACCCTTCCCCAGGAGACCTTTTCCTGGGAATAGAGTATGTCTTAATGGCATTGTGATTCCCTATAACAGGATGAATGCTTTGTTGTGATTCCCTATAACGGGATGAATGCTTTAAAGTTCAATGCCTTTGCACTGTTAGTGAACAAGAGATGACGTTATTCTGGGTCTCCTGACAAAATTTGAGGGTAAGAAGAAAGAGGGTTCAAAGCTGTATAGTTTGTCTCCTCAAAGCAGATCTTTCCCTATGCATGTTCCAGGCTGGGGACTTCATACATGAATGACAGAGTTATTCCACCAACATAGGGTACTTGAGTTTGGGGACAGAGAATTGCAGTCTACTATCTGTCTGCCATCTGAGTATCAATGAGAATACTACTCCCAAGGAAATCTTCACTTGCTTTCAAACATTCTGAGTGGCTGGAAGGTCACTTGTGTGGGAGTCTGGACAGCTAGGAGTGGTCTGAAGTCTGCCTTCTACTGACTCAGCAGTTTGGGTGACATTTCTTCCTTGAGGGTCACTGTCCTCATTAGAAAACGAGAGTCTTTGAGTGAATGACCTTCATACTGCTCAAGGTCACGGCTCTAAGTCAGAGGTTGCCCCACACATGTTGTTAATTTCCAAAGGTACAACGGGGTTAGACTACTTGGTCCTTGGGGTTCCAATGAGTGTGATCCATGGGCTACGGTTGTGTGACAGTAGTGGAGAGGTTTCCTAACAGATGTGAAGCCCGTGTTAGATCCCTCATACTGCAGGAAAGGAAGAGAGAAGGGAGGGAGAGGTGGAGGAAGAAATAGAGTGGGGAGATAAGAAGAGGTGGGGAGGGAAGGGAGAATGATACAGGAATGGGAAGAACAAGGAGAAGGGAGGCAGGAAGTGAGGGAGGGATAAAGGGAGGGAGGCAGGCAGGGAGGAAGGGGGAATACAGGGAGGGAGGGAGGGACAGGGGGAGGGACAGGGGGAGGGACAGAGGGAGGGACAGAGGGAGGGAGGGGAGTAGGAATAGAGAGATAGAAGAGGGAAGAGGGTGGGAGAGAGAGGGAGACTTGAGTGTTGAGCTGGGTGATGCTGAGTCAGAGATAGAGAGACAGACAGAGAGACAGAGAGACAGAGAGTCTTGAGAATCGAGATGGGTGATGCTGAGTCAGTCACAGCCTCAGTTTCCCCATCTGCTTGTTCACTGCTCATTTACTCTTCCATTTAATAACTGTTGCAAAGGCCTGACTGAGCCCGCTGCTGCAGGCTGATGTGCAAATGACAGGGCCAGCTACCACAGGCTGCTGTGCTAATGCTGTCACCAGATGCCTGTGAAAAGGAAAATCTATCAGGTTTTTCTGGAAGAACAAAATGAGGTTAAACACTTAGAATGCTAAGTCCAATGATGGCGTATGGAGATGTTCAGTAACTGTTAATTACCCCCTCCCCAACCAAAACGATGACTGTAACTCACATGGGGAAATCCCTTATCAAGGACTTTCAAGAAAAAAAATTGAAATGATTACGGAGAAAAGCCAGTTACCTTCAGAAATTCAAAACTAGGTTGGGCATAAGCGTGGTGAGTTCATCACACGAGACAGAGATTTCATAGAAATCAAAATGAATCAGACCACCTTATCCAAGCCCACTTAAAGTACTGTAACTCGGCTTGAGTGTTGAGATGATGTTGTTACAAAGGGATACCATGATGAAGTGCACAAGCCAAGGACACTTCCATCTTAGGATTCTATTGCTGTGAAGAGGCACCATGATCATAACTCTTACAAAGGAAAACATTTTATTGGGGATGGCTTACAGTTTCAGAGGTTCAGTCCATTATTATCATGGTGGGAAGCATGACAGCATGCAGGTAGACATGGTACTGGAGAATGAATCCAGAGAATTCTACATCTGGATCTTCAGGCAGCCAGGAAGAGAATGCCACTAAACCTGGCTAAGCCCACCCCCAAGTGATATACTTCCTTTAACAAAGTCACACCTAATCTAACAAGGCGACACCTTCTATTACCTCTCCCTATAAGCCTACGGGGGCCATTTTCATCCAAACCACCACAATATCATTCTTCCAGTCTTCCCCTTCTCTGTGGGTGTGGGGCAATGGGCTATGTACAGACAGCCTGGTCTCGTGTCGACTTGAGGTCGTGAACCCCAGTAGGACCCAGTGGTGATAATTTTCACCTACATGGGACAGAAGGTGTTCCCTCATGTCTCCTGGACCCCTGGCTCCTGTCAAAGTTACCACCCCCACAGCCCCCACAGGAGAGGCTCAGGGCAGTCACGTCACAATGTACCAAGCTTCTGACCTTCAGGCTAGACTCCTTCCAGCTACCTAGCAACAGCAAGATAACAAGCCCACTATAAGAGGGGCTGCTTGGCCCCACCTCCCTCTCTCCCTCTTACTCTTTCTCTCTTACTCTCTAAGCTTTTACCTCTCTCTTTAAGCTTTCTTACTCTCTATCCTTTCTTCTCTCTCTCTCTCTCTCTCTCTCTCTCTCTCTCTCTCTCTCTCTCTCTCCTTTTCCCCCTTCTCTCCTCTTGGCCATGGTCGGTCTCTCTCTCTTTTACCTTCTCTCCTTTCCCCCTGCCTCTCTACAATAAAGCTCTAAAACCATAGACTGTCTCTGCTCATCAAGGCCCACTGTGCTTGGGTGATGGGATAGGCTTTCTTCTAATAAGCCACTTCTAACTTCCGATGGAAGGCCTTCCTGTGCTCCAGTCAAGGCCTGGAATAAGGACTCTCGCCTGCGTGGGAACCTCTCTCCCTCTGCCCTCTTCCCCTATCTCTGGGGCCAAAAGTGTCACCCAGCCCCCCACCCCCATTCTGTTTTCAGCTCCTCTACCATATCCAGTGTGGGATGCCAGAAACTCAGAACCTGATACCAGGGACTGCCCCTTGTCCCCCCACTGCTGTGTGGGGTCAGTGGCTTCAAACAGCCAGATGCCCCCCCGGGGCTGCATGGAAAGTTTCCAACAGTCGCCCTCCTGTGTCCACCTACCCAGAGCACAGGAACTCTGGCCAGACGCAGGCTCTCTCCCTCCCCCCTCTCCCCCTACACCCACAGCCCCGAATGTGGGTCTCTCCTACACTCACACCTGCACACCCTCATATAGATGTACACAATTGTCACACATGTGTCATGCACCAACACACACAGTTCCTGTGAGCTTCCCTGACTTCCATAAAGATTACGATTGTTTGTCATTGAACAAACAGTCCTTATTCTTGTTTATCTAATACATGTTTGCTGAATGAAGAGATAGTTAAATGAACAGAGGAGTTTATTTTATTTTATATTTTTTTGGAGCCAAGTGCCAGCCCTAAAACATGATTTTTGATAGAAAATGGCAGAGGAGGGTAGGAAGAGGGGTGTTGGAGGAGGAGGAGAAGAAAGAGGAAGAGGAAGAAGAGAAAAGGAGGAGGTAGTGAGGGAGGAGAAGAAAGAAGAGGAAGAGAAGGAAAAACAGGAGAGGAGAAGGAAGGGAGATGGGGATAGAGGGGAGAGGAATGGTGTTCTGGTTAGATATATCTGGGAGCCCTGCATTGTATAATCTCCAGAGAAACCCACTGTACAGAAGATATTGAAAGGATCTGGCACATCTTCTAGTAAAGGATCAGTCTAACTTTTAAGGTAGAGAGTCTAAGCAAGGGCAGTAAGTGTTTGCATTTGTTTGCTTGTCTGTGTTACAGTACCCACCGATTCTGTACAGCCCATGCTTCTAAGAAACTGAGTTTGGAAATACTACACTAGATTATTAGTGGTGGTCCTGCTGTGGTCCTTAGAAGACCACAGAGTAGGTCTTCAACTTGTCTACATCATGCCCACATCCACCTTGACCTCAGTACCAGAGATTCACTTCCACCATAGCAAGTCATCTGTAGTCTTCAGGCAGCATCTCAGGGGGAGGTGACTACAGATTGAGGGCATGAGCATCACAGGGTCTGACATAGGCTTAGATAGATGGATGGTTTGGGTTTATAGCCTAGGGCCATGACTTAGAATTCTGGATATGCCTGGAAGCTTTTCCTGAACATTTATCTTGGACTTCATAGTAAATTGGGCCATAGAAGCTGTATACTATAAAAAGCTCTTCCACTTTGGCCAATGACTGCTCCAGAAACATCCAAATGCTACCAAGTTGGGCTGTTATGCACTTAAAACATAGTGTTTTGGCTTCTGACAACTTCTTCCCAGGGTTCTACTCTGCCATTTATCTACCCAAAGAAACAATTATTTCTCATCTCTCAGGGCACACTGTCAGTTCTATGAACTCTAGAAGGTTTCCCTGAATAAATATACCTACCAGTTGACATCAGTAAAATACTTTTTCTTTCATTGAATCTTGTTGTAATTAGTAGAAATTAATCTTTCTTACCCAGTAGACTATAAGCTATTGAAAGTAAATCCTTATCATTTACAGTAATGCTGTGTTAGCAACCTTGTATATGGTTTCTGTGAAATATGAGGAGGAGGAGGAAGAGAGGAAGGGGAGGAAGGTAGGAGAGAAGAGAGGAAGGAGGGGCAAGAGGGAATAAAGTCCTACTACCTAATCAATTTACCAAATTAATTTTGGCAAATTACCAAATTAATTACCAAATTAATTTTGAGCATGTTTCTTCTCATCTATTTCCCCAATGGGTCTTGTGTGTGACTGTGTGCTTTTTCATAATTGAAGTCATATATAATTTTCTGCCCTACTTGTCTTCAGCAGAGATTATATAGAAAACATATTTCTGTGTTATTGTTTCTTCAAAAGCACGATTGTAATGGCTGTGTAACACCCCCCTACAAAATGTACCATATTTTATTGGCTCATTTCCTAACATTTGGGCATTTGTATAATCTTCTATTTTTTTTTTTTATTTTTGCTCTTAAAAATATAACGATCTGTGCTGGAAAGTTTTCACTTGTCTCTCCAGGGTTGCTGTGCACCCTGTGCACCCTGTCCACCCTGTCCACCCCGCCCACCCTGTCCACCCTGTCCACCCTGCCCACCCTGCCCTCCCTGTCCACCCTGTCCACACTGCCCACCCTGTCCACACTGCCCACGCTGCCCACCCTGCCCACCCTGTCCACCCTGTCCACACTGCCCACCC
>NC_034598.1:90886193-90916841 GCF_900095145.1 Mus pahari | reverse complement strand
GCCCACCCTGTCCACCCTGTCCACCCTGCCCACCCTGTCCACCCTGCCCCCCTGCCCACCCTGTCCACCCTGTCCACCCTGTCCACCCTGTCCACCATCTGGATTTTCTCAGAAGCTCCCTTGCCTCTGGATTTGGTTGGAGTCAAAGATTGGAAGGAGCCAATAAAAGCAAAGCTAGAGGGGTGGGACTGGGTCATTTCTTCCCATGGGCTGGCCACCTGGGGAAACAGAGACTTGGAGGAGTCCTATGTAAGCGACAGGTTCTAGGAACAAATTACTCCTTGCCCTTGCAGGCCTTGAGTACTGGCTCCTAACTGTTACTAATCTAAGTCTATTACCTCTGTGCCCTCTCCCCACTCTAAACTCACTCCTAGTAAGTCAACATTCTGCCTTATGAAATTGCCCTCAGATGACTTTACGCAGTGTCCCTTTCCAATAGAGAGTGTGTCCTGAGATGTCTGCCTGACCCTACTCAATTCCTCCTTCGAGATTCAAGATAAATCTTAAAAGTAGATGAACAGATAGAAACATGTGCATGACACTTAATTTATATTGACCCATTCTTTCCCCAAATCACTGATGGCGACTTGTGCTTCCTCCTACTAGGGCTTGAGAACATTAACAACTGTTGTTTTTTACTTAAATGGAAAAATGTTTGTTGTGCAAGCATGTAGTGCTAAAATTCTTCCCTGAGAGGAGCTGTAAACAATGTTTGCCCCTTGTCCCAAGGTTCAAACAACAAATTGAGGCACCATTCTATCAAAGTTCACTTTGGGAAACCAAAGAGTTCTTTGGGCTTCCTTACAGAGCATAAGACAGGGGTTACGTACAGGAGATTGGGTACACCTCCTTTCTCAACAGACTGCACTTATGCCTTTACTCAGGGGGCATGAGGACTTCTCCGCAGCCCCAGAGTTGGAGCTCTTCCACCAGTCTTCCCCAGCCTAGGTCTGTGATGCTCTTCTACAAGGGCCACAGCTCTGAACTCCCCAAGATTATAGTTATTTGCCTCATGGGATAGTCACAAGAGCATGATAACCTAAGTTCAGGTTTCCAGAAGCCATGTAAAGAGACCCTTGAATGCCCATTATTGTGGCACTGGAGAAGGGGAGACAAGAGAATCCCTGGGGATTTCCAGTCAGCTAGAAGAGTTGGTTGGTAGGGTCCAGGTTCAATGAGAAGTTATCTTCTAAAAGATTGAAAAATCGAACCCGGTCTTCTATGTACGTGCATACTCAGACAGATTTGCACACACAGACACACTATAAACATGGACAGACGTATAAACAGGCACACACAGGACATACACTACACACACACACACACACACACACACACACACACAGAGTCACAAAATCACAGTTTTAATATTTGAAATGCAGATAAGCAAGACACATACTGTGTTTTAGTTTGTATACCAATGATTACTAGTAAGCAGGGATGTTTTACATGTTCTATATTCTAGCTCCTTGTTTATGGAATGCCTTGCCTAATTTCACCTTGGGACCAGAAGTGGTTTTGGTTTTTTTGTTTGTTTGTTTGTTTTGTTTTTTATTCATTTGGAATCTGGAATATTCACAGATATGTAATGCAATTTCTTGGCGATGAGACCCAAGTCCAGGCATGAAGCTGCTGGCACTCTTTATGGGCAGTGCATTAGTGCTTTCCTTGTTGCTGACAGAATGCCTGGCGTAAACAATGTTATGGAGGACAGCTGTAATTTGATCCATAGATCAGGGGAAACGACATGGCTGCAGAGAAGGCAAGAGTGCAGGACCAGATACTATCTGTAGCAGCGAGAAGTTACTTGCTCACATCTCAGCAGATCAGAAGACAAATAAAAGAGCAGGCTACCAGGTCATAGCTGCCTTCCTCATTCACCGCTCACATTCAGAGCAGGTCTTACTTCCCTCTTTGGAAATGCCTGACATCATTCCTGTCCTCCCAACACACCTGCCATGTGCCTGACTAATGCCCTGGGTAGTTCTAAATTCAATCAGGTTGGCGATGGAGACTAAACAAATCTACCCATGTTGACTTGAGATTCAGAAAAATTACTTTGAACTTAATATCTCGGACCCTCAAGTTTCATGTTTATTTCAGAATGCAAAATACTCCATCCCTGGGGGAGCCTGTTGTCCATTCACCTGCCTTAGTTACTTCCTCATTGCTATGATAAAATACCCTGACCAAAACAAAGTAAGGCAAAGCCTAGTTTGACTTACAATTCAGAAGCATACAGCCCATCACTTCTGGGAAAAGACAGCAGGGAAGTCATTGCAGCAGGCAAGGAAGGCATGGTGGCCAGAGAAGGCGGCTGGCTGATCACATTGCATTCCTGTGAAGCAGAGCATGAACAGGAAGTAGGATTGTACTGTAAAGTCTCAAGGTCCACCCCCAGTGACATTTTTCTTCCAGTGAAGTTCTACTTCCTAAAGGCTCTACAACTTTCCCATACACAGCCAGTAGCTGGTGGCTAAGTGTCAAAACACAAAAACCTATGAGAGAAATTTCTCATTCAAATCTGAACACCAATTGCAATAAACGATTGAGTCCACGACTTGTAACTTCAGCCTTATGTAGACTTTCAGAATGTGCTCAGAACGTAGCTGTATTCTTTGCCAGAATACAAAATGTCTGTTTTCCAAGTAAGTCATTTTCCTCTAAAACCTCTTGAATCTGACCTTCACTCTTTGCATTTGTACCAGCAGCCTGAGCTTATGAACTCCTTGATAGAATGACTCATTAGGCTCTGCCCACAGTCTCCCAGGGTTTCACTGGTCCACAATTCTAAACTCTTCCATGTTTCCCCTAAAAATCAGTCCCAGAAGCCTCTGAGGAACACCTAGTCATGTAGTCATAGAAACAACCTCACTTTTCAATACAACTTTTCTCCATTTGTTTCTTACCACTGTGGCCAAATGAATATATGATGAGAAGAGAATAAGGGGTTATTTTGGTAGTTGTGGTGGTTTGAATATACTTGGCCCATGGAAGTGACACTATTAGGAGGTGTGGCCATGTTGGAGTAGGTGTGGCCTTTCGAAGGAAGTTCGTTACTATGGGGGTGGGCTTTGAGGTCATTTGATCAAGCTCCTCCCAGTGAGGAAGAGAGATCCTCCTCCTGTCTGCCTTTGGATTAAGATGTGGAACTCTCCGCTCCTTCCTTCTGCAGCACCATGGCTGCCTGGATGCTACTATGCTTCCCAGCATGATGATAATGGACTGAACCTCTGAAACTGTAAGCAAGCCCCAGTTAAATGTTTGCCTTTATAAGAGTTGCCTTGGTCATGGTGTCTCTTCACAGCAGTAGGAACCTTAACTAAGACAGTGGGTAGGATGTCATGAAGTCAGTGGTTCAAGGCTATGGCAATAGGAGTGTAAAGCTGTTTGCTCACATCTCCATGGACCATGAAACAGACATCAGGCAGAAATCAGGGCTGCTCTATAAGCCTCAAGACACACAAAGCCCCTGTTCTCAGACTGACTTACTGTTACTCAGCTGACCCCAATTCTCAAAGGTCCCATGACCTCCCAAAATAGAGCTGCCAACTGAGGACTAAGCATTTAAAGGCATGAACCCATGGAGGACATTTCTCATTTAAATCACAGTGTACAGCATGAATTGGTATACATTGTTTTCAATGGACCTATGTTGTGACCCTTCTCATGAAATTGGGAGTGGAATTTTCTACTTGTGGTGTTCTATGAGCACTCAAAAAGTTTTAGATTGTGGATCATTTAAAATTTTGGATGTTTGCATCCCAGCTATTAGTTAATGGAAACTAAAGTCCTATTTATTATTATTATTATTATTATTATTGTTGTTGTTGTTGTTGTTATTGTTGTTGTTGTTGCAAAGCACTCTGGGCCTTTACATTTGCTATTTACTCAAACCTTCACATATGTTCTGATTGATAAGTACATCCAACAACCTTTGAACCATATCTGAATATAGCAGTAAATTAGTTAAACCACTTTGGCAGGTCACGTGCATACTGCACACCAAAAGCTCTTTGTATTTGTGAAACACACACACACACACACACACACACACACACACACACACACACACACACCAGCTAATTTTGATATGCCTTGACTAGTTCAATGGCTGGGCATTTCTAATTCTCCCCGTAGCTAGCATAAATTTTCCTTCCAACTTTCCTGAAACAACTTGCTAAATCAATATTTCATCTCAGCCACCCCAGACCCAATGTAGGGGGTGGCCCCTAGTGTCACTTTCCTGAATTCTTACATGGCTGGTTTGGTTCTTTTCTGCAACTCTTATGTGAAATTCCTCTGGTTCTCCTCATGGTAATTCTGTCTCTTCCTCCCCTCTCTCTTGGTCTCTTACCTGCACAATCTCCCACCCTGTCTCCCTGCCCAGCCAATGGCTGTACGCCAATTCTTTATTATCAGTCGATGCCCAATGGAGGTCAGGGACCCTCAGGACTGGGAGCACAGCTTTTGGGGAGCTGAAATAAAACAAAGCATTAGAACCAGTCCCCAACATGTCACCCTTTCTGTCCAAATTTTTTAAGAAAGGCTCTTCTCTCAGCAACAAATTGAGCATAACCATAACAGTTATGTAAATTACAAAGTATGATATATAATTAACTTCTAGTCCATCATATTTGTCAATTAGATAAAGTACTCTACCATCTATCCTAACTTAAGGAGCTTACAATTCTATACCTAAATTATGTTCTAATTTTAACTTACATTACCATCTGAAAACCATCCTTTCAAATCTATATCATCTTTCTCAATGCCAAACAACTTAAGTTTGATTATGAAACTCTAACTCATCTTTAATCCTGTCAGGAATCTGAGAGTGAATTATTATATGAATATGTAGGAAGCACAAAAGCATAGCTTCTAAAACTTAAACAAACTGCAGAGACAACTGACTACCTAGTCAGTCCCCTAATTTCTGATAATGTTGGAGTATCTGTCTTCAGCCATCTGGCCCAGAACCATCTGACAGACCTTGAACAGAGCAGGAACTATGAAGGGATTGTTTGCTCTATCTTGGTAGAGATAAACTGTTGACTATGCTGCGTTGTGAGACCTTTCCTGGGCAGTATTTTTCGTCTGTAGATGAATAGAGCAGTTTTTATCTAGTGGCTACCTTGCCATAACTAGAACAACTCTATATGGAGGTTTTGATGCTCAAAGTCTTTGAACGGGATGGGGAAGCTGTCAGGAGCAGACATGTCTCGTTGTCAAGTGATCTTTAATAATGAAATAACGTTAAATGTCATATTCTATGGATTGCTGTTGTTTTTGAAGACTATTTATCTATGTAAAGTGTATCTGAACTGTTAAACTTTAACTACTCTTAGCCACTTCTATTTGAGTAATATTGAAAAAACTTTATTATGATTAAATCAGAATCTAATATAACCATGAGTTTACTATCTGGCCCTTAACTTACATTACTTAATCATCCTAAACAGTCTGTAATAGCAGCTATAGAAGAACTGGGTCTAAGCCTTGCTTGTATTCTTAAATGAATTGCATAGGCTCAATGCCTTTCTAAAGACTAACAACATTGATTTCAAATTTTGTATCAATATAAGAAATATCAATGAAAACCTTAATTCTATATCAATATATAAATTCTGTACCAATATAAGAAATTATAACTTGAATTTCGCATCAATTATAGTTCTATCAATGTAAGATCATGGCTATAAAATGTTTTGTTCGGTGTTTTGTCCTTCCTATCTATTTCCTTCCTGCTCAAAATTACAACCATTCTAAGTTAATCCTTAAAATCACAACCTAACAGTAATTTATAAAATAACCATAACCACTCACTCAGACTCAAGAAATGGAGCTGACAGCTCTCCATGGCTTCTTCCTGCTAAATAGGGACAATGAAAAATTCTTTAAAGGATTGGGGGGAGGGTAGGAAAATGAGAAAAGTCGGTGAGAGTTACAGAAGTTAGTGTTAGCATCTGTTATTTAGTTTCTGTGTGCCTAGAAGGCTCAGGGTTTGACTGAAGCTTTGACTGGATTCATCTGAAAGATTGGATGAGGCAAACTGATCTGGATCATCAGCCGCTCCTGAAGCTCTTTTGGAAGCAGTTCTCTGGAAACAGCTTCAGGAGGCAGGGGACTGGAACAGCAGGCCATTTCAGCATTCTTGAGGATGAATTTTGCCCAAGTTCTACATTCTGTAACATATGAATCTCACAACCAAAATTTTAGTACTATTAAGATAGTTGTATGGATGGTGCAACATGCAGAGATCGATTAAGGATGAAATGTGGCTCCTTGATTGAGCAGGTGAAAGACAACTGTCCCTTTTATAAGTTAATTTGATTAATAACCAATTGTAATGAATCTTCATTCATGCCATGTGAAGGATGGCACAATGAATCTTAAGGATTCCACAACCAATAAGATTTATTTTCTAATCTTAGCTGAAGTTTTGGCTGGAGACATTTTTATGTCTACGCCAGTTACTGGGCAGTTCCCATGGTGAGGAACCAGCAGATCAAGTTACCTGTCTTTGAATTTTGATTTTCTTCGAATCTTTCCTTCCTGTTGCCCAGGTCTTCAGGAGAGTCTTCCCTGTCATATCAGATCCATGTCATCTGGAAGGGGTCCAAAGTCTTTTCTCCTTTCTATCAAAGAACATCTCTCCCAAAATAGCATGTCCTTGGTCTAGTAACTGAAAATCATTAAAGGTATAGCATGACCTCTCTTCCAGAGGAATTTTAGTATCATAAATGCCACCAACTTTATAATCATCTCCATTTGGTAATTAAAAACAAACCAGAAAGCAGTTAAAGCAGTCTGAACAAATATTACCTGGTGAGGTAGTACTCCTCCTCTAACTCCTGTTTTGTTCTCACAAGATTAATTTTTGATAGTGAGACCAAGGCCTAAATTTCTAATGTCTGAGATAGGTTAGGCTACCTATCCCCTGCTTTTTGACCTATAATTTAAGATCAAAAGCTTCAATTATTTATCCATCTAAGTACACTTAAATCCTCTCTTCTATGGATATATGTACCCACAGATATATTAAACTCCATATATAAATATAAATATAAATATAAATATATATATATATATATATATATATATCTTGAATTAACATAGGCTTCTATTATCTGAGGTAAGTTTTTTCTACTTACCCCCTGCTCTTTGACATATAATTTAAGATCAGAAGCCCCCAAATAAATATTTATTCATCTATGTATACTTAAGAACATTTAAACAATTATCATTATACTCTTTCTAGCCTTAAAAACAGTTAAATCAAATTTTATATATCTCTATCCTTTATTTATCTGGTTGTAGGAGGCAGGCAGCTTCTCTTGTCTTCCTGTCTCTGCCTTCCTCTGAGCAGCAAGCCTGTCTCTTTGCACAGCAGGGACTCCCAGGGGCTCTCTGAGCCCAAACTCTTTGTACTAGTGAACTATGGGAAGAAATCTTCACTTGGGTTGGCCTGTTAAGAAGCCAATTCTTGCCTCCTCCTGATCTTATATCATGGTATGTGTATATTTCATCTGAGAATCTATAAATACTTTTTAATAGTGAGTTTTTGCCTGCCACATTGCACACTTCTGTAGCGGTAAATTGGTTAAAATGCTTTGGCTCCTGGAAGATAATGTGTGTGCTGTACCCACCTAAGAGCTCTCTGGTTTTCCGAATGAAACACACACACACACACACACACACACACACACACACACACCAACTAATTTTTTTATGCCTTGACTAGCTCAATGACTGAACATTTCTAATCCTCCCTGTGGCTAGCATACATTCTCCCCTTCAAATTTCCTGAGTCAACTTGCTAAATCAACATTTCTTCTCTACCACCCCAGACCCAATGGGGGAGTGCCCACTAAGACCATTTTTCAAAATGCTTACATTACTTGTACACCGAATCCCTCTGGTTTCCCTTATAGCACTTCTGCCTCCTCTCTCTCTCTCTCTCTCTCTCTCTCTCTCTCTCTCTCTCTCTCATTTCTCTCTCATTTCTCTCACTTGCTCACAAAACCTAAAAGTTCTGCCCTGTCTCTCTGCCAATGGCTGTATGGTTATTCTCTATTACCAATTGAAGCCAGCTGCGGGCAGGGACCCTCAGGTCTGTGATTTTTTTTGAAGCTGAAATAAGACAAAGCATTAGAACCAATCCCCAACATCTGAATCCTGTTTCTGATGCCCAGCCCCATTGCAAGGCTTGACTTTCATCCAGTGAGATGTGAGTTGACATGATCTCATTTTATTGATGCTTTAAGTGTCAAGCAAAAATGGAAAAGTTAAAATTCCACTAGATAGACAAACTGTTCTCGGATATTCTCAATTCACAAATAATAAACATTAGAGGCTTGGAAGGTCATTGGATACTATAAACAGCCCGGTAACACTTGGGCATTGTGTTGCTTAGAGGAAAATGTTCGAGATTCATCACTCAGAGAAAAAGAGGGTTTGAGAAAACAAACATAAAAGTCCCTTTATAATTTCCATTTTAGAATAGAAAGAAGATTTTTGGGGGCAGAGCGTGGTCAGTGTTATGGTCTGTAAGCACGTGTCTCCTGGGAGAGGCTGTACTGCCAGACGAACCTGGCGCCTTGGTAGTTTTACACTGTTCCCCCTCCCAGATTCCTCTCTTCGAAATAGAACATTCCTGCCTCCCCCACCCCATTCTAACCTTCGAGTTTTCCATTCTCAGAGCATCAGTCTCACTTTCTTCTTTTATTGTCCCCTTCTCTCTCCGGTTAGACGGACAGTGGCGAGCAGCACTCGGATCTCTCGGGTGAGCTCTGGTGTGGAGGAAAGTGGTTACTTTTGCAGAAGAACCAGATGCTATTTTTGTGCTCTGTGGCTTTGCAGGGATTTTTAGTTTTGCAAGAGGCTGTGTTTTATGTATTATAGCCTTAGATTTCAGTTTGTTGCACTGGATAGCCAAACCGTAGTTTTTAATTTCATCTTGCTTTGGCTAGTAATGATGAGTCTGGAATTGGAAACTAGATTCAGAAGAAACTCTTTCTTTTATCCCTGCAAAAGTTCCCCTTGTTCAGGTCCCCCCCCCCCCAAAAAAAAAGAGCTAAAATTGAAGTAAGAAGAAAGGAGTTGGGAGAAAAGAATGACCCAATGCCCCAGTCCCACTGATGACAGTGTTATCCATGGGTGTGGTCATCCAGATATTCACTCCTCCAGATGTGCAGGCTTTCCCAGCTCAAGGCAGACCCACCTGTGCTGTGAGACCCTGTACTGAGGCCAAACAGCTCGCCTTCAAGCCACACTGTAAAACCCAATGCAATCTTTCCTCAGCTGCTGGGTGTTCTGAATGTGGCTTGGTTGGATCTGCAGATCACCCAGGCTTTGGGCTCCCAGAGAGAGAAGAGCCCACTTGTCCAAGGAAATGTCTGTAATACACGTTAAGTGGCCTGCGAGGGAGCCTTCTCATTTATTGGCTGAAACATGAAACGGAAAACATGCAGAGAGCACTGGGGGCCCCACAGGCTCTGCTCCTTCCCAGGAAATGGGGTGAGGAAAGATGAAGCAAACACGTGAATCCAGGCAGCCCACATGCTTGGGTGTTTCACAATGCGAAAAGCATCTGTCCAGTGGAAGTCCTGGGCATGAGCATTGGAATTTATAGAGACAGATTGACTTCCAGTCTCTTGCCGGGATTCCATTCCCACTGCTACGGGAATAAACTTTTCCATTAAGCAAGAAGAAATTCATCTCCAATCAAATATGCTTATTTAGGCACTAGATGCACACATACTGAATGTCAGTGTCTGTGCTGGGGGCTGAGGCCAAAGATGAATAAGGCAGAGACCCTCCCCCCCCCCCTCGTGTTCAAGGAACTTGCTCTGCAATGGGAAGGCAAAGCTAGAAACAACTGGCACACCCCTATAGACTCTCTGAGACTAGAAAAACATCCTGAAGGACTTGGGAAGCAACGTGGGGAATGTGGAGAGGCCTGTAAATGGTGTACTGGACATTTTGCTATTTGAGGCTAACAAAGTTCCATTTTCTTTTCCTCTTTACTTTTTAAATTGGTCATTCACCTTTCACAAGCACTTGTCTGTATCACTAGCCCAGGAAAGCCCCTGGATTGATGAAAGCTTATTATGGTGTCCCCTGTCATGCTGATCAGAGCCATTCAGGGCTTAGGGTATATAATCCGGTTCAAATCTGTGTATTCAGGATGGAGGTTGCAGGAGGCTTGGAAGGCAGAAACTCAGCTGTTTTTTAAAAAGAAGTGCTGAGAAAACCAGCTTTCCTTCCAGCTGATGGCTCTCCAGGGATTCTTCCTTCTGTAGGAGAACCTTGTGGGGGGAGGGGGTCGCCAGAGGTTGAAAACAGAAAGGAAAAGTCTCTGGTATTCTGCACTCTGGTTCAGGTGTGGCAAGCATTGTCTGGAAGCCATTGGGTAAGTCAGAAGCTCTTCAATTGGGTGGGTTGATAAACCCTCTTTATTTCCTCAACTACTACGGGTGGTCTTCTCTAATACTTTCTGTGATGGCTATTCCTGGTTGTCAACTTGACTACATCTGGAATGAACTACAATCCAGAAATGGAGGGCACACCTGTGAACCAGATCTTAAGTCTGGAGGACACAGACTTCTGACCTGGATCTTGATGTGGAAATCTTGAGGCATAGTGGCCATGAAAAGTTTAGGCCCAGGCGAGGTAGTACACACCTTTAATCCTAGGAGACTGAGGCAAGCTGATCCCTGAGTCAAAGTCAGCTTGGGACAAAGTAAATTCCAGATCCAGGCAACTAGGAGGAGGGTCTTAAAGCCCAAGCCCACAAAGACTCACTTCCTCCAGCAAGGCCACACCCACTCCAACAAGGTCACACCTCCAAATAGTTCACTCCGTGGGCCAAGTATATTCAAACCACCACACTTGCATTCGAAGATATAGAGAAGAATTTCTGCCAGGAACAGCAGCTCGCCATTGTGCAGCATGTACCATGTGCCAATCACTCTGCTACACACTTTCTATAATTCTTATCATAATCTTAGGAAAGAGGGAGTCTCAGTTGTATTTTACATATTAGAGAATTAAGATTTTTAGAGAATAGAGGGGTAGTTTAGTGGCAAACCACTTGTAAAGCCCTGGGTTCAATCCCCAGAACCACAAAATATAAATGAATAAGATTACATAGGTGGAATAAATTGCCACCAAAGCACAAAGAATGTATTTGCATATTGCTAGGGGGTCCGGTCAAATGGGGACTGAAACTTGCTATTGGATTAAGTGAGGTGACATACTTCAGAGATCTTAGAGAAAGCCTTTTGGGTGCATGTAGAAACTAAAGACTGGATTAAGTTCATTGGGGATAACTAGACACCAAGGGAAAGGAAAATACCCATGCGAGTATTTTGGAAGAAGTTCAGCAAAACTCATCTCCTCAAGCCTAAGTGAAATGTACGTGCTACCCAAAGTCAATTGAGGCTGCCTTATAGTTTCAGTGGTTCAGTCCTTTATCATCACAGTGGGAAGCATGGCAGCATGCAGATAGACATGGTGCTAGAGTTGCCAAGAGTTCTATATCTTGATTTAAAGTCAGCCAGAAGGAGACTATCCTCCCCAGGAAACCAGGAGGAAGGGCTCTCTTCCACACGGGGCAGAGCTTGAGCACTAGCAGATCTCAAAGCCCGCCTACACAGTGATGTACTTCCTCCAAAAAGGCCACAACCATTCCAACAAGACCGCACCTCCTAAAAGTGCCACTTCCCTTGGGCCATGCATATTCAAATAGCCACAGTTGCTCTAAACAACAACAACAAACTGGCAAGGATCCACCTGCATCAAAGAAATGTCTTTCTTTTTCCTATGCCCAAATTAAAATCTATGTTTTTGTGTCTACACATAGACTGAAACTCTAACAAAGGTATTTGACCAAGAGAGTCCTGTAGAGACTAGCATGACCCTTGCTCAGAAAATATACCACAAAGAAAGCTGGCAAGATAGCCAGGGCAAGAACAATGGAAAGACATGCGATGCAGAATCGATCACATAGAAAAGAAATGAGTATGTCTATGTTTATGTGTGTGTTCACATATATGTATATTCATTTATAATGGCAGACAACACAGGGAGAAGGCAAACTATACACATAATTAAAATCTCATGAGCAAAGGAAGAATAAAATAATGTAAGAAATATTTGAAGACTTTAAGTCTGAAAGATTTCAAAAATTAGATATTAATACCTAGATTGAAGGGAATGATGAGCTATTAATACACAGAACACACACACACACTCGCGTGTGCACAATCCCACTCAGGATACTAAGAATAAATCCAGGCACATCATAATGAAATTTCAGCAAAACGACCAAACCAAATCAAGGTAATTTCCAAAGACTCAACTGCTAGATTAACAGCAACCAAAAAGGCAGCCAACAAAATGGCACGGGGGAGACTGGAGAGCACAGAACAAGTCTCAAAAGAAGCAACTCAACTGGACCTGAAAAGAGATGCTGGTCGGCTGGGAGTTCTCTACACAGCCAGGTAGACCATAGAGACATGCTCACACTTAAACTGAGTTTGGGCCAATAGACCTAAACTATTAAAATTACTCTAAAGTATTTTACTCAGACAAAATAATTATTCTATAGGAAAACTGAAGCTGTAGAAAATATTGTGACCCAGCAAAGTGACAAAGCTGTAGCTAAACCTAGGACTGACAGATTATTAAAAAAAAAAAAACCAGTATCGTATCAGTCTTGTAATACAGCTTAATGATAACTGAAATTAGCAACAACAGTGTCATGGAAAATTCTAAATGTTTTCCCTCACTCAAAGAGAAAAGTAGAATATAGATTAACACTAGGCTTTTCATCATTAAGAATTTTTAAAGGTCACTAAAAAGACAAAATGTATTTGGAGAGTTAATTTAAAATAAAAATATTTTTATTAATTATTTGAGAACTTCATGCAATATATCTTGATTATATGAATCTCCAACTGGACCAAGATCCACCCTTTTGCCCTATCCTTCCCTTCCCTGCTTGGTTTATCTCTCATCTCTCTGTCTTTCCTCCAAGAGAGACCCTCTTGACGTAGATGTCCTAGTCCCCTGCCTTTTACAACCTCCCCATGCCCTTTGTACAGTGCTGCCTAGACCTTAAGTATAGGAGCAATGGAAAAGAGCTAGCACTGCTTGGTCACGGATTGTAGGATGATGTGTTTTCCCCCACTCCTTCCTTAAGATGGTGTTCAGTACTTCTCAGTTTTATACAATGGGTTTATAATACTTTATATTTAAAAAGCAGTAAAAAATTAAAGCAGGAATTGCTGTCAGTGATGTGAGAAGCTAATTAATTCTGGTGTGTGTAAAAGTCCGTGGAAGAGTTGTCTACACTAGGAGAGAGACATGTCAGATTCATTGGCATTGAGACAATCTCCAAAATTAAAACGGAAGTACTTGATGTATTATCTCTGTCCATCCAAATTTCTCTTCTCTTCTTTTTCTTTTCTTTTCTTTTCTTTTCTTTTCTTTTCTTTTCTTTTCTTTTCTTTTCTTTTCTTTTCTTTTCTTTTCTTTTCTTTTCCTTTCTTTCCTTTCCTTTCCCTTCTCTTCTCTTCTCTTCTCTTCTCTTTTCTTTTCTTCCATTTCTTTCTTCATTTCTTTTCTCCCCTCTTCCTCTCCCTCCTCCTCTCTCCTTTTCCTCCTCATCTTTTCTCATTCTCCTCCTCCCCCTCTCCATCCTCCTTCTCTTCCTCCTTCTCTTTCTCTTCCTTCTCACCCTTTCTCTCCCCCCCCCCCACTCCACCCCTACTCTAGTCCTTGGGATCAAAGTACTTGGTGCATTATCTCTGTCCATGTCTTACACATGCCAGGCAAACACTCCAGTACTGACCCCATGTCTGCCCTTCACATTTCACTCTTCTGAGGTGTAAAATCAGGAAAGTCTTTAGGAACATAAACCATCTCAGTCCTGTGATCTGTGCAGCTTTCCTCTGCCCTTCAGTGTCCACTTGGGAACTTGTGTGTTGCAACAGTCAGTCTTCTGGGACACATCAAGTTTGAGCCCAGCCTTGCACCCCACTGTTTGATCTTGGGGGAAATTCAATGAGATCAATTCCCTAACATCTAATTCTGTAAGGGAATACAATACAGGGCAGGGCTGAAAGTGACAACTTCCCTGAAGAATGTTAGGAAACTCCCTGACTGCTCTGGGATACTGTGGGACTAGGGGCCAAACTCCACCAAAGACCAAGCGGACTCTTGCCCAGTGACTTAGGTTTGTCACGCAAGGAAAATAAAGGGGTGGCCTGAACACACATTGAAGCAGCTGTCTCTGGATCCAGGGTTCAAGGCTAGCCTAGAATTCTCACATCCGGAAGGGTTGCCAAGCTTGTTCAGCAGAGGCCACTAGACCTTGGGTGTGATGTTAAGACCAGAATCCTATGTTCACTGTGCCTGATCCAATTCTACAGTAGTGGGAAACATTTCGTTGACTCTGAGATGGCCTCTGCCCTAGAGGGGGAAAACAGTTTCTTCTGTCTCCAGCTTCTTTTCCAATACATGTTGGTATAACATGTACCCTGAGGTACCATAACCTCCAGAGTGTGGAATACCTTGTTGGAATTTTCGACTCTTAAGTAAGCCACCAGAATCATGTACTGGATGCGTGTGCTGCTTTCCACCTTCCTCAGTAAATGATCATGTACCTTATGTTTTAACATCCCCTGGGGTCCAAGAATTACATGCCTATCTTGCTCACATATTATGTTATTTTTCTTTCAAGGCCTAAGGATTCCTCGGTGGTTATGAACAAAACTCATCTTCTTGGATCTCTTTGCTTCCTGGTCACAGAATGATTGTATTATCTAGGATTCTCACCTGGTTTCACAGTTCAGACTAAGTGTGGCTAAGCTGGAACACACTCCTGGTCAAACAAGGCATAAGATTATCTCAGGGTCAACTAGGTCAGTTCTAGTCTCACTTCCTTAAAAACAAACAAAACTGACATTTAAGGAAACTTCGGCTACGTCCTAGATTAATCAAGAGAGTTGCTTTCTTCAGTAGGAAGGACAATGAGGCCAAGAACTGATGAATTGGGAGGACTACATGTGCTAGGAAGACCCAGTTGACTCCCAAGATCTAACCCTTCTGTTCTGACGGCTATCATGGACAAAGCAATTGGAAGCATTGTGAAACATGAGTTATTTCAAAAGGACTCGTCATAAGCTACATGAATTGTGATGCATATGTTGTGGTTTTACTCGAATTATAGAAACCTTCAACATTGGAAAGTTTTGGCCAAGCAGTGTCGTACTGCATGCTGTGTGGATTCTGCAGTCTGCAGTTGAGCTGATTTCATCAGAATCTTCTGGGAAGTATATGAAAATCAGATTCCTTGGTGTCACCTCTTAGTTTCTCAGTTGTACTCTGGAAAGCTCTGGAAGCATTTTACATGATGAACCAGAATGAAAACAAGGAACAAGAGTACCAGTTACGCCTCCATCCCATTACTCTGTCTCAGATATATTCTAGGCACAGGAGAACCATCTGTAAATACACAATGCACACATCACACTCGCATCATACATTACACACATCATACACATCACCCACACCACACATACATCACACACACATACATCATACACATCACACACACATACACCTATCACATATCATACACACATATACACACACGCATAATACACATTACACACACATCACACACAATACATACATGTCACACATACCACATAATGCACATAACATACACACATACCTACACACATCACACACAATACACACACATAATAGACACATACATCAAACACATAACACATACATCACACACATCATACATCATACATATACATACATCACACACACGCACATCTCTCTCTCTCTCTCTCTCTCTCTCTCTCTCTCTCTCACACACACACACACACACACACACACACACACACACACACACACCACAAATGCCATAAAAGTCAACCAGAGTTTTGGTCCATGGCTGGTCTATGTGATTTAACTTTTTGATGTCTTCATTTCCAACACTATAAAAAGAGGATCCTGATACCTTCATCACAAGGTTTTTGTGATGTTTAAATAAGTATATATGCATGAAGAGTTTGTCCCAGAGGCTGGGCTACTAGATAAATGGTATAGAGAACAATAACATTAAAGCTAGAAGTGAGAAAGAAAGGTTGTATCATCCCATGGAGATGTTTAAAGACCAGTTATCCCATCCAAGTTCATCCATAACCCATGCTTTGTGACTTTCAGTGACCTTCCTTCACACACTTTGGTCTCCCATGGATAATAAGAGACCTATGTATGAAGATAAACATTAATGTTCTATAAGCCACCAGTCACTCAAGCATACTTCAAAAACCAGCAATAGCAGCTGGATTCATTGCCGACTTTCTTCCAAACTATCTGAGCTGCTGGCATTCACACTGACATGGGGCCCAAAGTCAAACACACCATCCCAGATATGATGTGAAGCCCGAGCTACACAATCAAAGGGGATTCAAGTGGAAAAGAATTGCATCAGTGTTTCTATCATTCAACTTAAGGTACCTGGCAGACCCAGGAGCAGGCCCTTGTCCCTGTCACATGAGGTCAGGAAGGATGGAGATGGAGAGAGAAGTGTAAAGGCTACATAGGATGAGAACACTGGGAGTGGTCAGGGCTGGGGGGGAAGCTGAGATCCACTTAGTGTGTGTCAACAGCAGAGATTGTAATGAGGGCATCTTGGCCAAGGTTGTGATTCACTGTCCAAAATTGGGCTGGGCCTCTTGTTACTGGGAGAATATCACAGTTTTGTTTTTGCTTTTGTGTTTTTTTTTTTTTTTACATTATTCCCACGCTTTTCTCCTCCACTTATGAGTGTCACTCTCTATTTATTACTTAAAATGTTAAAGGTATCCATTTATGTGTTGTCAAGGGCCAGAGTATTGGTAGTGGTGGAAAGGGAAGCCAGGAACTGGGAAATGGGGCAGTTCTGGTAGACACTTTCAGGACAGATCCTAGGAGGGAGGCCTCTGCTCCCTCTGTTCATACAACCTCAGTCCAGATCCCTTAATAGAAGCAAACATTGAAATGAATTTGTGTGGACTCCACAGTTGAACATAGTCATGTTCTGTCCAATCTGTCCAGTGGCCCGTAGGATACTGCTCTTCTTGTCAGCTCTGTGATGTTCTATTGCATTTCTGAGTAGCAGACAGACTTGCTCTACAAAGAGACAGCATGAAAAGTACTTCTGGCCTTGTGAGTCAATCTATCTTGGTGGCTTGATTCTGTGCTTATAACTAAGGTGTAGGACAAAATATAGTACATTATATAGCTGTGTTTGTATCCTAGGATGGTGCATATGTGCTGACCTCCAATAATACACAGTGGAGGCTTTGGAGATGGCTCAGTAAGAACATTTGCTACACACAAGCATGAAGCCCTAAGTTTAAATCTGCAGTTCCCATATAAAAAGCACACCATGGCTGCTCACATATATGTAACCCCATTGGTGGGACTTGCTAGCTTCTGCTTCACTGAGAGATTCTGACCAATAGAATAAGATAGTGATAGACATGGATGGATATCTGATGTCTTTCTTGGGTCTTTGTATGGGACTTATATATACCACACATGTAGATGCTTACAATACCTGCATGCACCCCCCCTCCTTCAAGAGAGGAAGAGGGGGGGGCAGTCAGTGGACCAGACAGGGTGCCGGTTATAAATGGATATCTCTGGAATTCTATGATATAGCATCCTTTGCCAGCCCAAACAAGGGTAGCTTGGCTTTCAAGCAGCACGACAATAGAGAAATAACTTTGAAACCTGTCTGACCCTAATCCCCTCAGGAAGATAAATGTTTTGTACTCAGATATAGGGCTTCAAAGGCTCCAACTGACTGCATGAGATGTGGTGTACTGTTGTGAGTGGGCCCGGTGCTGTTTGTATGCTAATTCCTCTTTCCTGGGAGGGGTTACAGACAAGGAGTGAGTTGTACTCAGGTGACTTCTTGTGAACCAATCCCCTAATGAATAAAGGAGCCAATCACTGGGCAAGTAGGCAGGATTTCCGTGTTGGAGAGAGGAAGAGAGGAAGCAGGAGAGAGTTAGGCCCTTTTGGAATGGGGACAGCATAAGGGTAAGATGTAGCTGCCAGAGTTTCCCAATATCATGGTGGAGCCACAAGGATTTGCCACCAGAGGAATCAGATTCTAATAAGCCCTGCAAGATTAGGTTTTAGTTGTTGCGCCCAGAGACTGAGTTACCATTGCTTCTCAACTAAGTTTGTGTTGCAGTAGCTTCATGCAGAAGCTTGTCTGGGTTCAAGAGAGAAAGGTACAGGGCTGGTGAGATGGCTCAGAGGGTAAGAGCACCCGACTGCTCTTCCAAAGGTCCAGAGTTCAAATCCCAGCAACCACATGGTGGCTCATAACCATCCGTAACAAGATCTGACTCCCTCTTCTGGAGTGTCTGAAGATAGCTACAGTGTACTTACATATAATAAATAAATAAATCTTAAAAAAAAAAAAAAAAGAAAAAAGAAAAAAAAGAGAGAAAGGTACAGCGACAAAGCATGAGTTTGCCTGATGTGCGCCACAAAGGCCATGGGGGATTTGAAGCATGGGGTTGGCATGGTCACCTAGCAAGTTGGGTAGAGAGATTGTGGAGTTCAGTGCATGGCTGACCAGGCTGCCAGGGCAGAGAGTTGGAGGCACTGGGTGTGGGGGTGGGGGTTGGGTGGGGTTGGGAGGACGTGCCACTTCTTTCTTTTTCTAAGATTTCCCGCAACAGTGTACTTTATCATATTCTAATTTATTTTATTAGACATGTATGACTATTCATAGAATTAACTTTCCAATCTTCTAATGGGTTTGCTGGACCAGGAATCCTCCTACAGTCCAGTTTGAGCTCATTTCTGGATCTATGAGCTGCCTGAGATCTGACAGGTTCCTGGAGATTTGAGTTCAGGTTTTAGTTGTAAGTCTTATAGAGAGAATCACCCGATTAGAGACTTTACACAAGGCACGAGGAGCATCATTGCTTCACAGTGGCTTAATAAAAGAAGCATGAACTACCTCAGTTCTCTGAACTGTGGTTTAGTTGCCATCAACGACCTATGAAAGGTCTCAAGTCACAACTGAACACAGTGCACATAACCATTAGGAAATCATACAACATATGAAAGGTGTGTTAACAATAGTATAAAACTTCTTTAAATGAAGCTACTTAAGGCAATAGGTTTGTTTGTTGAAAAGACATCCATTATAAGTCAACAAGAGTGCAAGTTATATATGATGAGGCAAAATTTATGCCATGGAAGTTTGGGGAAGCTTCGAGATGGCATGGGAGCATGGTGATGTGCTTTGGTGACCTGAATGGAGTATCTGATTTACTATGGACTCCCCACCACTGTGTCAGCCAAAAGTAAATGGTCAATGCATCCTCATGATGGATAGATGGACAGACGATGAGTGAATTGGCAAATGGCTGAAAGATGAATAATAAAGTCAGATGGTTTGTACTCATGGCTGGATGAGGAAGCGGCTGGGATAATTAAGCCTGGCCTCATGGATTTGTAAAGACTTATTTGGGGTTAAAGAAAGGATGAGGCATGATGTTATTGATTTCAGGACTCAGGGTAAATGGAAGTGGGGGAGGACATTCTCCCTCTGAAGTCTCATCTAGATGCTAAACCTTCCATCCTGCAGTTACACTGAGCGACAGAGACACTAGACAGAGGAAAGGCTTGCTGAGCTGAGCTCTTTTGCCTGCACTGAAATGTCAGTCTTAGACATAAGCATTTGCAACAGATATTTAATCACAGGACCAAAGGTGCCAATGTCTATAGATAGACATGTTTCCACCTTAAGTGTGAGCTTTTAGTCTGGCTATGAGAAAGGCAACTTACAGATACAGTCCATGAACATAGAGGATGTAGGACCAGTGGCCATCACATAACACAGGGACACAGAAATGTGATTATGTTAGGCTACCTCACTGGAGTCTTTGCCCTGGAAGAGGGATGATATCTTATTAGACAAGGACCTTCTTTATAATCAAGATACTCTCTGACCTTTGGGGGAGAAACTTTAAAATATGACATGCAGAGCACAGTGTTTGCAAACCTAGGATGCGCCCTTCTGATTTCATCTGCAAGTTTCATGGTGAGTAACTTAAAGTCATCACTTTTATCATGCGCACTTGGGGGAAGAAACCCTCCTAGCTGATGCCTAAGCACGGTGATTTCTCCCAGCAGGGATGGTAAGAGAATCATTCCGAAGGTGTGGCTGCGGTGCATAGATCCCCGACCCCATTTCCTGGCATATCTTACCACCCTTGTGTGCCCCAGATTGCAGAACTGAAAAATGTTGAAAGAATCACAAGGCTGTTGAGACAATTTGATAAGCTTATTGAGGCATAGCACCTAGAAAAGGGTCTGACTTACAGGAAGCACTCATTGAAAGGAACACAGTATCATTCTGTGTATGTCCAGTTGTACCAGAAACGTCCATGTCAGGAATCTTAGATGCCTCAGAAGACAGAGGATACTCCTAGTTTTCAGACTACAGGTCAAGTGAGTCACCAAGGTCTAGCAGTAGCAGGGACAGGGACAAATGAGTTTGAGATTCTTGCCTCCATCTTTCTTGCTCATGGAGCAGAGTCTTAGATGCAACTTAATTTGTCACTTAAAGGCCACGGCCATCGCACTGTAACACACTGCAACTTCCACAACCAGATGTTGTCTGTACTTTTTGGTTTTTTGTTTGTTTGTGTGTTTGTTTTTTTTATTTTGGGGAGCAGGTTGGGAGGGAAAAGGGTAAATATGAGGGGGCAAGGAGAGGAGTGAGACTGGGGTGCATGATGTGAAACTCACAAAGAATCAATAAAAAAAACTTTAAAAAGGGAGGGGGAAAGCCACATCCATACAATGGGATATAGTGTAAAGATCGACCTAACTGCATTTATATTTAATTTATTTTTAGTGTGACAGAGAGTGAAATGGGACCTTCTTTGGTTCTGTCTCCACTACACCCCAACCCCCACCCCATGGCAGTCTGTTAAAAGCCCATCAATCTGAATTTGATCCTTGGAACACACATGGGCATGAAAGGAGACCAAGTACAAAGTTGTCCTCTGACCTCCCCATGTGTACTGTAGCACATCCCCCACTCACTCCCACCCCACTCCTCACTCCAACCCCACCCCCACAAATACGCGCGCGCGCGCGCACACACACACACACACACACACACACACACACAACTAAAAGGAAAAAAGTTTATGGTTTTATTAACATTAAGCAACACAAAATGAAAACATTTTGTCTGTCCCCTGCAGTGTGGTGACAAGCGCTCTGAGGGATGACTTGGTGAGACGGATGGCCCACGGTGTCTCCTGCAAGGAATGGGACCCTGGTCTCCTGAGACCAACTCAGAGGTGGATGCTGCTAAAGGCAGTGGGGAATCCCAGAGCTTGCCTTCTGGTTGTTGGCTTCCTTTAGGCCCAAGGTGGCCTGTGGTCCCTTAGCCAGGCCTCATCCTCTGAGAAAGCAGTGGGTAGGAATGAACAGGGGCATGGAGACTTGTTAGGAAAGTGAAAGGAGAAAGAGCTGCTCTCCTGGTGACTTTTGATCGTCCTTAGAAAGAGAAACAGTGGCCTGTCCCAGGTGAAGGCTCAAGGGGGAAAGCTAAGATGGACTGAGAACAAGCTGACTAGTTAGAAAACAAGGGAACAGTCAAGGAGCTGTGAACCTGGCCTCACTTTTTTTTTTTTTTTTAAATTAATACCAGTCTTTTTAAATAAATAAATAAATTCTCACTTAAAAAATTAATACCAGTCTTTTAAAATAAGCAAATAAATAAATAAATAAACAAACAAAAGTAGCTTCAACATTTGAAACATCAGTCTGTGGGCTCCAGGGCCCTTTGGAGGGCAATGGTGAGCTAATTCAATAGTGCCTGGATTCATTTGCCCCAGTAAACCTGCAATATGCGAGAAGTCCTCTGGACCCTAAGATACAGCCATGGCTGAAATAAATGATGTTCCCGTTGTCGGGGAACTTCTACTTTCATAGTGAAGACAAATAGCAAGCAAGAAGCCAGCTCTGTTCATAAGCAGATTGCCAGCACAATGTCCATGGCGAGAATGGAAGAGACACATCCTGGGTACAGAGTGAAGTTCAGAGATGCTCTTACCAAAGAATGGGCCAGAGACTCCAGGCTTGGGACTGGATGCATGAAGGGGACCTGAGAGCACAGGACATTGGCCTGAAATTTGTGAGCAGCCAGAGGCAGCAAAATTGAACAAGATCCTAAGAAGGTTAGGCAGGCAGGTGGGATAGGCAGTGTTAGCATTCATTCTAGGCTGCATTCGTCCCACCATTACCTAGCAACAGCCAGGTATGCCTGGATCACTATAAAAGGGACTGCTTGCCCCCTCCTCACTCTCTTACTTTCTTTCCTGCTTACTCTCTTACTCTCTGCCCTGTCTCTCCCTGCCCCTTCTCCCTCTCTCTTAAGAGAGGTTCCTGTTGCTGGTCAACATCAAAGGCAACAGATGGGTGGCTGCCAGGGCCTCCTATAGCAGAGCATTGTAAACAGATGGAATGGCTGACCTTGGGCCTCCTGTAGCAGAATATCAGGGAGGGGTAGAGTCAAGACTGCAAGAACTTTGCTTTCTGGTCCAGGTAGAAGCCCCTTGTCCTACAATCCCCAACATCAAACATGGTGTCCTAGGGGATGGCTTTCCCTTGGTTGATAAGGAGGAAGGGCTCAAAGTGTTCATCTGCTCCATTAGCAACCCAGGACCTCTTCAGAAAGCTTTCTGTATGTTAATATTTACTCTGTCTGCTGCCCTCCACAGAAGAAAGGGAAACTTCTCCCCTGTCAAGCTAATGTTTGCACACAGGGTCTACCGACTCTCTCGAGGCGATGGGAGATCCATTCAGCTCAGTTAACCTGCGCCCTTAATGAGGTGGGCGGCTTTCTCCCCACATTCCATCCATCAAGGATGGCAGTGGCAAGAACTCAAGCTTAAAATGATTCTCCTGGAAACCCAGGGAGAGGAAGAACAGATGCTCTAAGGATATAGCCTAACCTCAGAGAGTGACATGTCTGACTTTAGGAGTGATGTACTGGGGACAGTACCTGGAACCCAATTAGAGGAGAGCTGGCAAGTATCAAGGCATTTGTAGGGAGCCAGTGCTGTTCAGCCCACGGGACACTTACTGGCCCATTATATTTGGTTTACATTTAATCGCTAGCACATCCAGGACTATTAGTTACTCAGAAAATGACAACAAATTCTTCAGTTAAATGAAAAGAAATTGAGGTTCAGTGTGCTAGGCTGAAGCATGGGCCAGAGGGCCTGCATTCCTGAGAGGTGGCTGGTGCTGTCCCAAGGAGGTGAATCTGTCCGCCCTAACAGGGCTTCTGTTGTCTTTGCACAGCTGCCTGGAACAGAGGCACTGAAAACCGTTTGCTGGGCTAAGAGAAAAAACTAGCTGTGCTGGTCACAGAGCTCTGGGGCTGTGGCCCAGTCTGAGAAGGAAAAAGGAAGTCAAGTTTAATATGAGTTCAGGCCCTATAGCTACTCTTATGCATCTGTCTGGGCCTCCTGTAGACCAGAATAGCCCTCGCTTGATTGAGTTCCTCTGTAAGGGGAGTCCACTCCCCAGAGGACACAGGGATGAGACATCCAGTTTGTTGCTGATGTTTTAACAAATAGCTACAAATTTATGGACTTTACTTATTTTTATTTATTTAGGGGTGTGTGTGTGTGTGTGTGTGTGTGTGTGTGTGTGTGTTATATGCTTTGAGATAGTATTGCTCAGTAAACCTGGAGTTTATCACTTTGCTAGACTGAATGGCCAGTGAACCTAGATCAACCTTCCCTGTTCTCGATCAATACTGGGATTACAAGCAAAAATGGTCATATCTGACTTTTTTTCAGATTATGTGTGTGTGTGTGTGAACATACAGTATGTGTGTGTGTGGGGGGTCTCATTCCTCTTGAAGCTAAAGCTAAAGCTACAAGTGGTTGTGAGCAGCCTGATGTAGGTGCTGAGAAGCAAACACTCATCTTCCGGGAGAAGAGAAAATATTCATAACCACTGTGTTGTCTATCCAGCTCCTGGCTTAATTTTTACCCTGAAGATACCAGGGATCCACCTTTATCCACTGAGCCATCTCCCCAGCCCACTTACAGGTTTTAAAGATAGAAGTTAATCTTAACCCACTCTGGAGGTCAGAAATGCACATGAGTACAGGGTTAGATCTCCTCAGGCAGCTCTGAGGGTCAGGAGCCAGAGGCGGCTCCAAGATGACTCCGCTTTAGGTCTTCACATCAGGTCGCTGCCAAGGTCCCCATGCTCCTTCACGTGACTGCTATCTGGAGACTTCAGTTCCTCAATGGGCTGCCCACAGGACATGCCGCTGGCCTTCTAGAAGGAGGGAGGAAAAGGGGATGAAGGGAAGAGGGCAGCATCAAGACCAGCCCAGACTGGCCAACAGTTTATGATCCCCCAGTTCCAGAAGCTAGAGACCAAGATGGCAGCCATCAGAAGCTGTCCTTTGACACTACAGAGATTAGAGAGGCTCTGGACTTGCTGGCAACATGTCTGCCTCCTTACTGTGTCTGGCACAAATGTCCATGTGTGTTTAGGCTTCCTCCTTTCATAAGGATACCAGGCACAAAGGCTTGGAAACCACCTTGATGGCTTGACTTTACCCCCTGTAAATACCTTATTTCCAGATACACTTCTTGAGGTAGCTGGGGCGTGGATTTTGAGGGGACACAATTTAGGCCACCAAGAAAACCCCAAGAAGGAAGAAGTCTTTTTATTACACAGTCTTTGGAGGTGACACACTATCCCTGCAGAACTCCCTTCTCTACAGGTGAGTCCTCAAGTCCAGCCCCTAAGTAAAAAGAGACAGTGAATGTCCATCATGGGATGCAGTGAAACAGAGCAGTTCTGTCCATCAAGAGGTTCAAGGAGACAGCGGAGTTCTGTCCATCAAGGAGTAAGCGTCAAGGAGCAGTGGACATTTAGAAAACAGTTTCCCAAAGAGGGAGCACTGAGTGGAGAATGCACTGCTGAGCTGGCCATGGCTAAATGTGGCTGTTGGACATGTGTGTGTGTGTGTGTGTGTGTGTGTGTGTGTGTGTGATTATTCTCTGAGGAATAGACTACATCTCAGGACTTGCCATGGGGGGGGGGAAGGGGAGGGAGAGAGTTTGTTCACCAGCTCCTATCTTCAGGCATTCAGCAGGAAGTGACATGAACTTCCCTGGGGTCTGAGTGGCACCAGCAAAGCTCCAGTGAAGTCCCTTGGGGGATAACAGAGAAGACCAGGCAAGAGTGGCCCATGAGTGGGCAAGGGACCAGGGTCCGTGGCAGCTGCTTGGGGAGGACGGAGGAAGCAGCTCCTGAAGCGTTACAAACAAATGAACTGAGCATCTAAGGCACAGATTCTTCCTAGTACTAGCCTCCATCACAACCTTACTGTGCTAACTGCCTAGCGAACTGCACATCATATCCATGCGGTGAGGATGTGGACCCCGCAGCTTCTCAGGGCCGTCCTCCCCAGCCAGCACTGCTCACTCTGGCGATTATACGATTATACTGGCACCTGAGGATGTGGGGTCGGGAGGGGGGGCAGCGGACAAGGAAGGGGGAGGAAAGGAAAGGTGCTTTCTGGCTGTCCCTCTGTGAGATAACTGTCCTCTCATTGACAGGGCTTGGCTAAGTGAGGTTTCTGTTGGCTCAAAGCTAAACGGGTTTTGGTAAAGTCTGTTTGATCCACCAGAAGAAAATGGAAGGGTGACTCCCATACTGTCCTCTGACACACACACTCCTTCTCCCTGCTACCTCCCCACCTCCTCCTCCTCCTTCTTCTTCTTCTTCTTCTTCTTCTTCTTCTTCTTCTTCTTCTTCTTCTTCTTCTTCTTCTTCTTCTTCTTCTTCTTCTTCTTCTTCTTCCTCCTCCCCCTCTTCACCTCCTCCCTCCTCTCCTCCTCTCTCCTGTCCTTTTTCCTCTTGCCTCCCCTACTCCTCCCCCCTCTACTCCTCCCCCCTCTCCTCTTCCCTCCTGCCTTCCCCTCCTCCTCCGTCCTGCTCTTTTCTCCTCTCCTCCTCTCTCCCTCCATCCTGCCTTCCCCTTCCTCCCTCCTGTCCTCCCCCCTTTTCTCCTTTCCTCTTTCTTTTTTCTTCCTCTTCTCCCTCCTCCCTCCTCCTCTCTCCTCTTCCTTTTTCTTCTTCCTCTTTGCCCTCCTCTTCCTCTCTTTGCTTCACACCTTGCATGTCTTGATTGGCTGGATCAACTACAGGTGTGCCACTCAGGAGTTTAGAGACCTTTATTTCCCCCTTTGAAGGGGCGATTTTATTTTCATGGAACACCCTCACGAAAGCAAGGCAATCCAAAGAAAACGTTGTCTCTAAAGTTACAGGGTGTAAATGGGAAATAAATCTCTAGGCAACAAATATAATTTAAGGTCATTAAGTAATTTTATAAGTGCTAATATATCAAATGGTTCTACAAGCATTCCCATCTGCACTAACCTCTGTTTCCTGTCAGGCACAACAATTCTAACTTCATAAACATGCTATGACCGAAGAGGTAATTAATCTGCTGTTAAAGGGATCTAGTTCAATTGTTGCCTTTAAAATAGCTGCATTAGCTATGATTATCTACAATATCTCTTTATTTATTAACTGTTTGAAAGGTCCTGGAGTTGCTTTGTATTTAACAATAACAAATTTTGTTACCCCCATTAATTATCTCAGCATTCTGCAACGACGGTTGTTCAATCTGCTCTAGCAGGCTGGTAGAATTTCTGTAGACACCACACAGAAAAATCTCCAGGCTGAGCCACATCTAACGTGTTATCTCCTAATTGCAAGTGCACGCGCAGGAATGGATGATAAATGTGAGCAGCATGCTTTGGCAGACCTGCCAGGCCCCTGATTGATTGGATCACCTGCGGGAAACACAGACCCCACACACAATCGGTTGCCAGAGCCTGTGATGAAGCAGGCTCTGGGGAACCCATCAGCCCTTCCAGTGCCCTGCCCTGAAACCACTAGCAAACACCACGTAGGTGCTGGATGCAGTTGTCCAAGGGAAATGGCACTTAAAGGTCCTATTGCAATTTTCTCCTTGACCATCTATGCTAACTATAAAGTGTGAGCCCAGTGAAGACCAAGCTTGCGATTACAGCCCGAGCACAGGAACTGTCTGGAGCATAGTTGGTGAAACAAAACTTACTTGTCCACCAGGGGTCTCCAAGGGGCTGTCAGAACTCTCAGTATAGTGCCAGCTTGGCACCAATCCCCCTCCCCAGATTGTCAGCTCTGGTGTGTGCCTCGGTACCCGGGCCCTGCCCTTGTCTTTGAAGGGAAGCAAAGACTAACCACAGCATGTCCTTTTATCTGTGGTGTTTGACCCCCAGGGCTCATCTTCTGGCTGTCCTGTTGGAGGCCCCAGTATGGGAACTAACACTTCACCAATCTCCCAGGAGGCATGGCCACAAACAGATGGCACGAGAAGATGGGAGCTCATATATCAACTACAAGCATACAGAAGAGATACTGCATACTGGTAATGCCACAACACTTTGACACTTAAGTCCACCTCTAATGACAAACTTTCTCTAGAAGGACCACACCTCCTAAGCCTCCCCAAACAGTCCCTCCAGCTGGGGACCAAGAACTCAAATACATTAACCTATGGCGAACATTCTCATCCAAACCAGTAGAACAGCCAATAGGACTTGTCTGTCTGACAGCCAGTTTGATGGTGTATTGTAAAATCTAGGTGATTCCACACTCCAGAGTTAAATGCCCATTCTACAGCCTTCTATGTAGTTTTTACTAAAGTCAGCGCTATAGACTTCATTAGCAGCACGGTAGCAGTGATATCCGCCTAAAGGCTAAAAAAGAATATGAACAGATAGCATGATCGGCACGGTGTTTCTGAGACTCTGGGTTCAGTGTGATAGCCATCTCTTCAGCTGACTGGCCTGTGATAGCCAGGAAAACTTCTGGGCCTTGGTGTCCACATCTGGAGGATGGGGATGACAAGAACACATGTGCCTTTGGTTGCTGCAGAGCTGAATGAGTGAACAGAAGCAGAGTGCTAAGAATAGGAGAGCCAGGCGCAGAGGGAAGCTTAATAGATGTTAGCTAGGATCCCACTGCAGGGCCAGCCCCACCAGCAGCCTATGCCTGGCACTCAGTGAATGGCAGTTACTGTTACTGAAGTGTGTGGTTCATCCAGGGGAACAGAAAACTAACTAAGAGCAGCAGCAGCAACTATACTCTGAGCAAAAGCTGTACTTTGTGGTCAAGGAAATACTGCAGGACCAAAAAAAAAAAAAAAAAAAAAAAAAAAAAAAGTCTATTCCCATAAGCGTAACTAATAAACATGAACTAAACTCCTCAGTCTGGGGGCAAGGGACAGACAGACAGAATCCAGTCTCAGGACAGGGAACACACAAATTTCGAAGAACAAAGAATAGGATGCTCTCTTGGGTTCTGTCTCCCAAGTAAATATGATATGAATGTCCCCATTAACATGCCCCCAGGCTGAAAGACTGTGTCCCTGAATTCTGCAACAGCCTGGCTAAAGATGTCTGCAGATGGTAGCCATGGAGGAAGTCTGATCTCTCCCATTCATTCCTTAACCTGCCTTTGGTAACCCTGTGCATCTTGCCTTTCATTCTTGAAATACCTTTTGTGCTCTTTATTTGATGCTCCAGTCTTTTTGAAGTCGGCTTCCTTTGTATTTGTGGCCAGTCGACTTCCTGCACCCTTTCATCCCTGCACAGTTTTGAAGCCAGTTGCAAGCAGTTTTATATTTATCTTCTTCACCACTAAAGTCGTTGGCCAAGAAGCTGCCCATGCATGAAGCTTTCATTAAACGCTGGGCAAGGTGGGTGTGTGCATGTGTGCTCGCCTCTGGGGAGGCACAAGTGAGAGGATCATAAGATAGAGGCGAGCTGGAAGCACATGGTGAAAGCCTGTCTTCCAACCACACTGAACAAGAAAAGATCCTGTACATAAAGTGGGACTGTTGCAGAGAGCATAATAGAGGGAGATGGGGAAGGTTCTGGTTTGAGACTCTGCCCATACATGTTGGATCATCTTCTATACCTGGTTGATACTATGGAATAGCATGTACAAACTTATAGAAAAATCTGCCATTGCAGAACATAGAGCCACCTAAAAACCAGTATCAATAAGTCCTCTGACAGTGAATTCTGTCTGCATTTCAAACCATGAATCCTACCTTCTTTAAGTATAAATGAACATATATCGATGCATTTGTACTGATTATAAGATATAAATGTCTGGAAAACATCATTTATAATGATATTAGTATATAATAGAAAAGTATATCTATGTCCATGTTGTATATTGCTTGTATAGGTATTTCATATCAAATGAAATGGACTCATATATTTAATATACTTATACATAAAGTAGAAGAACATATATTATGTTATTTAGTTGCAAGCTGGTTCAAGAAGCCCAGTGAAGGTATTTCCATCTATGGTTTTGGAGTCCTGATTTCATAGCCCTATAGACTGATTCTCAGCAAACACTGAGAGAATGTGGACACTAACCAAACACTTGGAAGCATTTGAGAGTATGTGAAGATGTCTCTTCTCTGAGCAGCTTGGAAATCATTCTATAGTGTATATTCACTTCCCACAAAGCCCTAAAGAAGGGCTTTACTTTTCAAAATTGAATGTTATCCAAGCTGATACTTAGCATTATCATGGAGAACAAGTTTGCAGAGTGAAACTATAGCCGTCACAGGCAAAGATTACAAGGTGCCTGGTTCTGTGCTAGGCACTCTATCCGAAGCACTATGTTACATCTTCCCATTTCCTCAGGACTCAGTATAACCAGGATTCCTCAGTTGAGTTGAAGAAAGATATTTGGTTAGGTAGGGAACATGTAGTTGGAAAGGTATTGGAGCTCAGATGTTTTTGAGTCTGGAATTAGCTCTTTTAAACAACTTTCACACCAAGTATTATGGACAGTTCTACTGAGTTCCCTGTCACCCGTTCAGGGCACTGATATTCAGTGATCAGCTACAATGGAAGGATTATTCTAAGTGTGGAGGACAGAGCAGTGATTGCGATGGAGAGGCCCTCAGGGCGTTTCTATCTCCAAGACAGGGATTGGTAGGAGTCAGACAAATGCAAAAATAGCGAATAGCTAAGTGTCTCATTCCATAGCGCCAGAGAGAAAAAAAATAAAGCAAGAGTGATGGATAGGCAAAATGGATTGAAAGGAGAGGTGGCCATTTTTATCTGCAGAGGAGTAGGCCCTGTTGAAGAAAAACTTTGAAAAGGTGAGGAAATGAAGGGATCATTTATCCTCAAGAAAACCTTCTTATGGAAACTGCTCTTCATGCCAAGAGATCACTTCAAATGTGAGCTTTCTAAGTCATTGTACTTCGACAGAGGTAACCATGGATGGAACAAAGGTTGGGAGATGTGGTTCTCCCATCAGGGTCTTTGTACCAATAACATCAGCATCACCTGGGGACCAGTGGAAGATGTACATTCTTAAGTCCTATTGCATCTGAAGACATGGAAGGTGAAAGTAGAGTCAAGCTCAGTGTGTGTGTGTGTGTGTGTGTGTGTGTGTGTGTGT
>NC_034598.1:90869871-90885968 GCF_900095145.1 Mus pahari | reverse complement strand
AGAGAGAGAGAGAGAGAGAGAGAGAGAGAGAGAGAGAGAGAGAGAGAGAGAGAGAGAGACTTTTATTTTAAAAAGTTCCCAATCGTCAGAAGTATTGTAAAGATAGTACAAAGGTTTCTCTCAACTCAGAGTACCCTGACATTAGCCATCTACCGAATCAAAATACACTTTTTTCTATACTCAGAGGTTAGCTTTGACACAACACTACTAAGCTAAACTGCAAACTACTCAGACTTCTCCAGACTTAGTCATCTATGGGTGAATAAACCTCTCCAGTGAGTTGATGTCCACTAAAGTTAAGGGAGCCCTAACTTGGGAGGTAGCACTGAGAGATGTCATCAGGGAGGTGGGGGATCTAGAGCTTGTAGGAGTTAATAGGAAAATTTGAGTCCTCGGGTTTTTACCTCTGAGTGAAACAGGTTGGGGCTCAAAAGATCTTTTTCAATGCAGTCTAAGCTGACCACACTTTGTTAATACTATAATGGTTCTTCTCCAGCTCTGTTTCCAAGTCTTCTCTGCCCCTTCTCTCGTACTCTTTATGTTGGCTCTTCATCTTTGCTTCTTTCTCTGTCTCTACTATCTTTATCATTCTCTGGTCCCTGTGCCAACCCAACAAAGGTTGGCATCTTTTGTGATTCCTGCTATATCCCTAGCACTTGGCACTGGGTGAGAACTCAGACAATATCTGTTGAAGGAAGGAGAGATCTAGATACAAAATAAAACTGGGAAAAGGTGAGCTGTTTTGACACAGCCAAGGTTAGGGATAGAGAGGAAGGAGATGAAGGTGGGCAGAAGCTGAGCTGGGAGGTTCCTGCAGAGGTCCAGCAGAAGTTAAGAGAGCATGCCTCTTCCCGGCACAGCTGCGAGGCTTTATGTCTCACACATGCTGCATGAACAGACACTAACATCCTGGGCATCTGAAAAATCCTCTGTTTAAGACGAACTCTGGAGAGGACCTTTTGAAGATAAATCAATTTCTTATTTTAAGGAGGAAAAATAAACTCCTAATATTTGGTTATTTTAAAGGAATTCCCTGTGCACGTGCAAAATGACCGGCTTTTATTCTCTATTAAGACATGCATAGTCTATCATTACAGCCTTGATGTTTAACTTAGCATCAAAGAAAACAGGCCAAGGGGGCCAGACCTCAAGTTCGGGAATGTTAAACACTGCTCACAATATGCCCCAGACTTAAGATGTTTCATATAATACTGAACAGTGTGGTTCACACAGGACAGGCTCTGCTCCTTATTCCAGAAACACAGTGAAGAATTGGGGGTTGGCAAGTTAACATCTCACATGTAACATGACACATAAGGAGCAAAGAAATGTCACTAGGTCTAAAGTTCACGACCCGAGACTTAGACAAAGTTATTCAAGGGCCCTGGACCTGGCTGTCATATCTCACACTAACCCTGCCTGGCTC
This sequence comes from Mus pahari, assembly GCF_900095145.1. Lineage (NCBI taxonomy): Eukaryota > Metazoa > Chordata > Mammalia > Rodentia > Muridae > Mus > Mus pahari. The sequence continues at coordinate 90,884,542 of NC_034598.1, read as the reverse complement.
TCTATGTGTTTATAAGAACGTCACAGTCTTCAGTTTAGCAGAGATGGGTGCTATCTAGCTGTCAGTGGTCTCTATCTATAAAGGAACGACGGGAAGCCATGTTCTAAGAAATCATTCTGTTCTTGGAAAGGGTTTTTAAAAGTCCCTTTTGGTCATGTTGGTGTAGAATGAGAAAGTCCCCAAGACTCTGAAGAAAGGCTCTACAGGACAGTTTCTTGGCTTAAAAAAAGGCCTCTCCTTCCAGTCTCTTCCAAATCTGTGTAAGGGCAAAGAAAGACTCCAGAAAGAAGACTGGGGAGTCTGAAGTCACTTCCTGGGGATTCCACACTGACAGAACCTCTCAGGTGGACTATAGTCCACTCCACTGAGGGCAGCTGGCAGGAGAGGAGTTTCCATGGAACACAGGAAACCATGAACACATCCATCAGTATCATAGCATAAAGTCCAGCCATTGTTGCCATTTGAACCTCTGAGGAGCTTGCAAGGCTCCATTGCACACACATGCATACACACACACATGCACACACACACGTGTATACACACGCATGCACGTGTACACACACACACACACACACACACACACTACTGTTTGGCCAGCACAAGGAATCCCTTGTCTACCACCTACACACCTCAGAAGTTCCTCTGGGATCCATCCAAAAGAGGCCCCAGAAGAAATCCAGCATCTCTGGCTGGATGCTAGACAATCAGTCTCTCAGCCTACCTGCCCCCTTCATCTCCTTTCTGGATCTCAGTGTTTCAACTTTTGTCCCATTTTTTCCCTGGCTTCTGATACCCTGGGAGCTTCTTTGCTGGGACATCCACCTCTCTTCCATAAAGTGATACTCATATATTCACATTGTTCTTGAGACCCACATGCCAACTCACACTGACCCTTAAAACCTTCCTCAGCGGACAGTGCCTCCCAAGCAGCCCATGCTACAATCTGGGCATTTAATCTGACAAAGGATGAAGCCGAACTGTCAACACTATACAAATTCTATAGCGAATCCAACTGTATTGCCTATAACTCAGCTCTTGAAACTGCCCTGAAACATTGTCTTTCCTCTACCTCACCTCTTGCACCACTGTCCTGTATAAGTCAGTCTACACAATGCACTTTTCCAAACATGGAGTATTCCCCTTGGTGGAAGCTAGTTTCCTCATATTCTTGTCTCCTAGGATGGCATCCACCCTATGCTATAACTATAGCCTGAGTGATTCTTTTTTAGGATGCTTATGAGGGTAGCAGTAATAAGGCCATTTACTCTAACTCACAGCAGAACCACTAGACCAAGGGGACGTGGCTGCATTAAAGGTCACTGAGTAGTCTGGGCAGAAGAAATGGCCTCAGGGGGGAGAGAATCTGCCAAACAGCTGACCAGTGAAATCTAAATTGGCAGCAAGGCCCAGGCCTCATTTCAAAGGGGAAATTAAAACCAGGCTTTCTGGGAGGGCAAGTCCTAGTCAGAAGGGAGGTGATGCCTGTAACCATGGCAACATGCAAACACTAGCTTTTCCTCTCTCCTCTTTTCCTCCCCAGTGGCCTACTTCCAAACACCCCTCCTACACTCATATATTTTAGGGAGAGGTGTCATAAGAAGATGAAGACATAGGGTCAGTCCCTGTGAAAATCCAAAGGGATGGGGTGCTTCCACCAGAGAAAATACTGGAAAGAAAAGCCATTAGTGGATTCCATAAGCAGAGAGATTTATATAATAAATGCAGAGGCAAGGTTAAGTCTTCCCAGACTGAAGGAATGTAGATTCTTCTAGAAGGATTGGGAATTCAAACTGTAGTTACATAAAAAATAGTCAATGATATCTTCCATTCGTGTGGAGGGCTGAGTCTATTATGGTTTTACATACATCATCTTGTGATAGTGACCACTGTCTCCATTTAACAGGGAATAGAATGAAGCCCAAGACATTCTAGTGATATATTTTAGTGGTACAGAGCCTCAGCAGAGTCATCCTTCATCAGGGCTTACTGAATGAGTGAATAGCCTGCATTCCTGTAAGAGAAATTTTCTGAGTCTGAGTTCTGGCTGTCCTGTTTTTATCTAGACACAGTGTTCCTGTAGGAGCCCAGCTCTTCCCATCATCAAACTTGGGTTCACTGAAGTGCTGTGAGCCTTAGGAACTATGTGAAGGGTCGAACCTGTTAGAGAGAAAGGCTCGGGTCTCACAAAGTTCATCCTCAAACGGCAGAGGTAAAGGTAGGTTAGAGACCCGAGGAGAGGGGGTGGGAGCAAGCGCTCTGAAGACCCAGCACAGTAGTGTTTTAGAACTGGAGCTTTGTGACAGAGACAGTGGTAAGCTACAGGACTTTGACCTGTTAACCAACATTTCCTATCACTATAACTTTCAGATTAAGATGGCTTTTAGAAACTTTGCTTGCTCTTTGGGCTGGATAGAAACTTGAGATGTTTACACTTTTTAACCACTTCATTAAGCTCTGTGCCTGTTGGTTGTAATCTCATTAAAGGGTAATCTGATTATTTTATTCTCTGTCAACTCATATTTCTCAGTGAAACAGCTTGACCAGAATTGTCCTTGTATTTCTACTCCATTCTGAACTGTAATGTGGAGACCATAGCCTAAAGTCTTTAAAATGATCTCCTATGTTTTTTTTATGCCTGTATGTATGCTTGATTTCATGTGTTGGCACACATGTATGAATGAGTATGTATGGAGGCCAGAGTTTTTACCAGTACTTTCCACCTTAGGTTTTGAGACATGGTCTCTTACTGAAGCTCTAGACCTCACCAGTTCACCAGTTCAACAGCTTGTTCTGCAGATCCTTGTCTCTCCCTCCTGAATTCTGGCATGACAGCAGGGCTACCACAAATACTTGGCATCTCCCTGAGTGCTGGAGGTCTGAACTATGGTCCTCATGCTGGTCTGTCATCTGTGCAATCTCCACAGTCCAGTTGTAGCTTGACCTTGGCTACTTTGTGGGTGCTTTTCTCTTGAACCTTTTCTACCCCTCTACTTCCCTTTCAGCCCTCTAACACGAGGTAGGAAAGAAAAAAGGATAGAGGGAAAAGGGGGTAACAATATCATTAGACTACTTGCGGCAGATGAGGGACATCAATTCCCTTGGGCAAGTTTGACCTTTAATATCATGATAGCTAATTTCTTCTTCTCATCTCTTTGCATATGACATTTGACAAACAGCACCCAACAGCATCCAACAGCAACCAACAGCATCTCACCACCAGCCAGCCAATCAGCCACTCCCCAACTCTTGGGGCTCTAGCATTTATATATCCTCTGAAAAATCCCCAGAATTCTAAACATCACATAATCACAGAAACTGTAGCTGGCAAAAATCATACCCCTGCTGGAGAATGAGGCAGATCATAGGCAGCTGCTGGGGACAATCTGAAGCAGCCCGTATCCCACACCCGGAATTAAAACAACAACATAGCCCCATAATACTTCTGTTTTTAAAGAAATCAAAATTCTTGCTACACCCAATATTGTTTGAAGTGACTCCCACAGAAAGTTGTGAAAGAGCAAGGATACTAGAAGTAGCAAAGTTTTATTTCTTAAGAAAATTAGTTAAGAGCTCACAGCTAGTCAGTACAGAGCCAAGACAGTGAAGGCAGTGTCTCAGCTGAATTAATATGGACCACAGGACTCTTCAGCTTCAGCTAAAACATACAAAGATGAACTCCCCAAATGAGCCGAGGTTCTGCTGTCTGGCTTTAAAAGTCTATGCTGGGAGAATTCCATTCATTCTCTATCAGAGACAACAGAAACCATAGACAAGATGCACAAAACAAGACGCACAAGATGGCGTTTTGGGAAAATGGGCATCAGTCAATGTAGGAAAGACTAAAAGCACAGAGCTAATGATATTCTTAGTGTACATGACCAGCCTTGGGATAGAAAAGGGACAGACCACCAGGGCCCACCAAATCTCCTCAGTGGAGCAGAACTTGAGGTCCAATGACATAAAGGCCTCTAGAGCTAGAGGGCAGCATTAGGAAGGAAGCATGATGCTGAGGAAGAGGTCAGAGCTCTGCAGAGGGCTCTCCTGTTCAACAGCCTTCTGGTCAGTATGACTCTGAGGAAGCTCTAGGACCAGGTAGAGAACTATCATGAGATAGAACTGTGTATTTACAAACAGGAAATACCATGTATTTCTGAGATTACATTTGGAAATTTTCTCAAGTCATAGGGCATGTAGAGTGTTGAGAGTTTCTTGCTTCAGGACCAGAGAATAGTACACCCGAGATTAATGTTCTAACCCCACCCAATCGATCTTCAAAGTACAATCGGGAGGGTCAGGACTGTTTCTCAGTAACCTGACCATGTCCCAGAACAAAGCACAGGAACACTTACAGGAATTCAAAACACTGAGTAATTGCAGAATTGGCATGGCTTTGAATCCAATTAAGGATTAGCAGATACTCAAAGAAGCTGGAGAGCTTGATGCATAATAAAGCAAATAATCCAGTTCAGTGAGAGACCCTGACTCAAAGAAATAAGGCAGACAGCATTGGAGAGTGTGATACGGAAGACACCTAACACTCTCCTCTGGTCTCCACAGGCACACAGATGGGCACATTACACTGCTCACTTATATGTGTGTATCATACACTCTCACACATACACTTACACACTCACACATAATGAGTAGAATATAATGATATTTAAAATAATGATGTATTAATGCATATCGTTGATGAAAATATCTTTGTGGAAGAAATATCACATGTCATATGATTTATAGGAAACATCAGGAATATGTAAAGCAGTTGAAATAGAAAGTTGAATTAGTGATCACCTACCCTTAAGGAGATTGGGGAGGAACAAATTGAGAGTGGTGACCACTCAATACAAGCTTTATTTGGGGGGGTGGTAATGAAAAAATGTTCTAAAATTTGATTGTAGCAATGGCTGAACAACCCTGTGACAATACTGAACACTGTTGAGCTGACTACTCTAAAAAATGGGGAATATGGAAAGATATATTAACAGAGTTACCTCTATGGTTTAAAAAGAAATGAAACAAACACTTTTGAAAATATGCAACATATGAAAGGATTTCATCACCAACAAATCTAATCCCACTGGGCATGTTAAAGGCAGTGACTTTCAGACAGAGGTGGGGATGATGAGATGTAAAGATCCATGTACCAGGGGGACTGGAGAGCAGAGCGCCGGGCATGGTGACTGCAGGAAGAGTGACACAAATAGCTGCCCCTGTCAGTCATCTCTCCCGAATGTATGTTAGCCATCAGCAGCTCCCCATCTTACACCTGATAGCAGGATCTGAGATGCACACACCAGGAAGGAATAACATCCAAGGAGAAAGATTTCTTCCATCACACATGAGGAAGGACTTGGCCAGATACCAATGGGATTGCGGAAGAAATTGTTTTCTCAAGCTCAAGTTCAATGAAAAACAATGTCAGCAGCTCACTGACATCTTTGTGTGTAAACTTGATGTGGCGTTTAAAAGTAAACTGAAGAGAAAAGTGTTCTGCTGAGACTGTGGCTCCACTGGAGTTGATGTAGGTAGTTATTTAGAGCAGTTCTCGTAGGGGAAGCATCTAATTGTGTCTAACTGTTCTCACTTCTCTCTGTGGTACTTGGCATGTGAAGATGCAAGCATTCTGGGCTAGCATTATAAGTCACGAGATGTGCTGATGACTCAGTCCACCTGATGTAATTCGAAACCACTTTACTTTTTTGCCATTTTTACCCAAATTAAGAGCTTCAGCATCATCATGAGATAGGTCTAGCAAACCCAAATTGAGAGACAATAACCACTCTACACTGCTCCAAATTGCCAAGATCATAAAGGAAACGGGAAAATGAACACCACGTCCCCAAATGAAGGACATTAAGGAGACATAGTGAGCGAACACAGAACCATGAACCTGTTCCTCACAGGGAGCGGGAATTCTGAAGGTTGGCTAAACTTCAGTTAGATCTGAAACTTCACTGATCATTTTGTTCTGACATCAATCTAGTTTCTAAATTCTTATTTTTATGTATTATTACTCTGCGTGTGTTTGTGTTTGTGTGTAAGGGACAGACAGACAGAGCAAGAGTGAGCAAGAGCAAGAGACAGTGAGTAAGAGAGAGAGGAAGACAGGGAGAGAGAGAGAGAGAGAGAGAGAGAGAGAGAGAGAGAGAGAGAGAGAGAGAGAGAGAGAGAGAGAGAGATGACAACTCCCAGGAATTAGCTTTCTCTTTCTACTGTGAGTTCCGGGGCTCAAACTCAGGTCAGCAAGCATGGCAATAAGCACCTTTGCCCACTATGGCATCTTACTACCCCAATTTCTTATTTTGTTTTGTTTTGTTTTTAATACTTTTACTGTGGACATAAAATGCTGGATGAGGAATATACCAAACTAACATATTATGTTTTAAAATTTTTTTAGGACTCAAAATCATATCTCGAGCCTGGGAAAATATTACACAAGCACGAAGACCTGTGTTTGAATCCCCAACCCCCTAAGCCAGGTGTAGTCATGTGTATGTACCTGTCTCTGTGACATAAGGAGTTAGACCGGCTCACTGGGGCTTTCTCACTACTTAGTTAGCTCCAGGTTCAGGGAGAGACTCTGCCTCAATAGAGTGGGAGAACAGAACACCCAGCGTCCTAATCTGGCTTCTACATACATGCATGGGAGCATGTACCCCTCTATTTACATATATGCACATATGCCTTCCCTACCGCACACATAAAAATGAATAATTTCTCTATGACTATTTTTTAAAATCGGTATCATTTATCAAGAAATTGGGCGGGTTAATCACATGGATTGGAGCAAGAGCCTAAAATGAAAGAAAATTCCTGTGAACAACAACAAAAATTACCTTCACGGAGGCTGTGCAATAATATTAATTCCTATACACTAGGCTGCTGAAGGAGTTAAAAATCACCATGAGTGTCACTTGCCTAAGAGAGACTAGGGTGGGTTCTCAGTGATGGACAGGCTGCTGGTGTGCATGGTAGATCTTAGCAATAGCATTTCATAGCCCATAGAGACAGGCAAGGCTGTTTTCTCCATGGTCCTCTTTATATGAGCTCCCTGCTGGAAGTTAGTGCCCACTCTGAGGTCACCTCAGTTAAGCTTTTCTAGAACTGTCCTCCTAGACCCACCCAGGGCCTTGTCTTTAGTTGACTCGAGCCCATCAAGTTGACAGTCAAGATTTATCATCACACACATTACCTCAGTTTTCTTGGTTTAACGCAAATGCACCTGTGGAAAACACAACTTTGTTGCTTATTAGCTATGTTCCAATAGAATGTTATATATTGAATATTTGTAAAGACTATGGAGCAAGTTTGGCCCATGGGTCATAGTTTTCAGATCCTGCCCTGCATAAACAAACAAACAAACAAACCAAAAACAAAAACAAAATGGAGAAATGCATAGCCACTCTGTCTAATACATAGATGAATCTGACCTTCAAAATGACCTTCTCCAAGACTAAAACCAAAAAGACTGAATTTTCAAATTGGTTAAATAATTTATCATTCATATGTGCTTCAGAATTTTACAGTCTTAGATAACCATCTGCCTTTAATTTTTTTTTAGCCATAAAAATATATGAGAAGGGGCTGGAGAGATGGCTCAATGGTTTAGAGCACTAGATGTTCTTCCAGAAGACCTGGGTTCAATTCTTGGCACCCACATGTCAGCTAAGGACTATCTACAACTCCAGTTATAGAAGTTCTTTTTCTGGTTTCCATGGGCACCAATCACACGCATGATCCTCAGACTTACATGCAGACAAAAACACATAAGCATAAAATAAAAATAAATACATCTCTTTTTTTGTCTTTGAGACAAGTTCTCACCATGTAGTTGGCCTGGAGATTACTATGCAAACCAGGCTGGTCTTGAGCTCACAGGGATCTGCCTGCCTCTAGTTCTACATCTTGAGTGTTGGAGTAAACACATGTGCCATTATGCCCAGCATAAAATAAATAACTTTTTAAAAATAAAATCAATGGGATGTCTTAAACAGTTGGTGGAGGCATGCCTACAAGCAGAAGCTGGCCCCAGAAGACCTCCCTGACCCTTGACCCTCTCTTGGACTGCAGCTAGACATCCGTGACTTCTCTTTGGTCTTAGATGCTCTGTTTTGAATGCAGTTTGGGAAAGCCACAATTACAGATTCCAAATGAGCCTGAGCAGCTTTGTTTGTGAACGGGGCTGTTGCCTGGCATGTGGAAGGTCCCTGGAAATGAGCAGAAGGAAATATCCAGCAATCCAGAGTCTAAGTTGCCCCAGACATGGGAAGGAGGCCAATTTCTGAAATCTGTCTTGGTGGTGCCCATACTTGACCCAGGAAGGGTACAAAATATTCTCGGCTCAAAAGACAACAGGGTACCAACCTCTGTTTCCAAGCTGTGGATGATTATGGTGAAAGCTGAGCTCTGTTGACACCTCCACCAGGTAGCACCTACTCCTGTGAACTTTAGCCTCTTCCTTTCAGAGGGAACTGGTACCTGAACCCTTTATTTTTTTCAAATGCCTTCCGAACAAATTTTCCATAGCTGCAGCAAGTCATAGGAACTGCTAAATTAAAAACATAACATTACATCTTAAAATAATGCCCCAAAGTCTAAGGCTAAGACTCTCACCTTTGCTTACATTATTTGTTCTTTGGAACATAGATCTTTGAACACTTCCTTTAGTGCTCTATGGTCCAGAAGCTGATCTACCCTGTGTTCAGACATTTGTCTTTTTACAGAAGTGATTCTGCAGTGACCAAGTCATTTGCCACAACACAGAACCTCTTCTTCACTTGGTATCATCTGTTTAAGAGGAGTGACTTATACCATGGTGGCAGAAACATCTTGGAAAAACTAATGCAACTTCAGGTTGCTACCAAGCTACTTTCTACATGCTAAGGCCCCATCCTACTTGCAAACTTGAAGCCAGAATCCTCCCCCATATGCAAAAGAAGATTTACACTGGGCTGGAAGCACAGCACCATGCAGATATTATTACTCAAAAGCCAAGAACACCTGCCACACGGGGAATAGGAAGCTTAGCTATGACATCACTCAAAAGGAAAACAAAGAGCCACAGTTCCCAGCATTGCTATTTCGCAAGATCTTAGTGATTCCATGTAAAATCTAGGATTCCCCCCTATTTTATTTAACAACCAACTAACAGTAGCTTAAACAAATAGTCACAGGAAGAGCTGACAGTTCAGGACAATGGCACCCCTGTTTGGTGGCACTGTAAGAAAGACCTGTCTTTCCTTTGAAAAGGACATGGTCTGTTAGCTTTCCACTTCAAAGTGGCAGTTCAGATGTTGTAGCTCTAAGCCCTGAATCCATGTTCCCAGTTTTTAAAAGGATAAAAAAAATAAAGAGAAAGAGAGATAAAGAGAGGGAAAGAGAGAAAGGAAGAAGAAAGAAAGGAAAGAAAGAAAGAAAGAAAGAAAGAAAGAAAGAAAGAAAGAAAGAAAGGAAAGAAAGAAAGAAAGAAAGAAAGAAAGAAAGAAAGAAAGAAAGAAAGGAAGGAAGGAAGGAAGGAAGGAAGGAAGGAAGAAAGAAAGAAAGAAAGAAAGAAAGAAAGAAAGAAAGAAAGAAAGAAATTAACTTGGTTTTCTACTGCTGTGGTAAAATATTCTGATAAAAGCAACTTAAGGTAGAAATATTTAACTCATGGTTTCAAGTCACAACCCACAGAAAGTCACAGCAGTGGGACTTTGAGGTATTTAGTCGTATTATGCCCATAAACAGTTAACAAAGAGAAATTCATACATGCATGGTTGTGTTCAGCTCACTTTCTCCATTCTTTTACAGCTCAAGATCCCTTACCTAGGGAATGATGCCACCTATAGTAGGCATGTCATCCGACTTCATTTAACATAATCATAATAATCCCCCACAGAAACGCGCATAGGCTAACCTGATCTAGAAAATCCCTCCTTGAGACTCTTCGCAGATGATTCTAGGTTCTATCAAGTTGACAAAACTAATACAGTTCCACTCCCCGTCAACGGGACAGACAAACGTATCATTTTAAGAGCCATAACTTTCTACCCACTGTCACCAGTCTCATGTCTAGCTCATAATGTAAAATATAGTCTAACTTTAAAAGTCCTTATAAGTCTTTAAAAATTCTAATGTTTTAGAAGCCCAAAGTTTCTTAACTATGAGCTCCTATTTAAAAACAAGTTACATATTTGAAATATAATAATGGTACCATCAATGCTTTTATTTAAACATGAAAAAACAAGGGTGGACCATATATATATATATATATATATATATATATATATATATATATATATATATATATATATATACACATACATGCGCACATGGAGTTCAGAAGATAATTTAAGGGAGTCAGCGCTCTCCTCCCATCATGTTGGACCCAAGGCCATCGGGGAACAGATTCCTTTATCCGTCCTTTAGGCACTGATAAGTCACACATTTATCCAATTGTAGAGAGTGAGGGACCTGGACAGGTTGGCTTTTCAACCTCTGAAACGGAAAGGTGACAAAGAAGACAGGGGTGAGTGCATGTCACATTTTCAACCCAAGTGTTCTACCACAACAGATTTGTGTTGTAAGAGAGTCTCAATTTTTTTCATGTTCTCTTACTTGTATAGATGGATGATAGATAAATAAATAAATTTAGTGCATTTCTTTCATTATCTAAGAAAACTAATTTTAAAACTTATTGCAATAATTTGATTTGGGTTAAAGTTATTTCCTCTAACACGATGCTTACGTTTAAATAAATATATTTAGTTTATTATCTTCGCTCCAATAGGGGTTGGTAAACCGTGCCTGTGAACCACATTATCCTACCACTGGTTATTGTCAGAGTTTTGTTGAACTAATGATGTTCATTCACTCTTGCCTATGCTGCCTTTTGCTTTTACAGCAGTTAAATGCTTGCTGTCCTTCACACACTTATTTCCTAGTCCTTTGCCAAAAATGTTTGTCAATCTGCTGATGGACAAGATAGTCCCAGGGAGAAGCTGGATCATTACCCCATGGAATGTGTGAGAATCCTGAGGATCAATCAGAATCATTTTAATAAAGAAAGCAACCCCATCTGGCCCTAACGATATCCATATTACCAATCATGCAGTCTGCTTGAGCCTCAGGTTTCCTGCCCTGGGTGAATCTTTGCTTTAAATAAATTCTTTTATGATTTCCCATGAAAAAGTATTCTATCTAAATCATCTACACAAAGAGGAGAGCCAAGCAATGGTACCCTGGTATTTGTTCTCACACAGCAGTTTTGGCTTAGTGTTGGGAATGACCACCATAGACTAAATGATGACAAATCTTAATTTCATAGAATTTGCCATTTTTCTTTAAATCACATGGCTGGAAAGATGGCTCAGTAGTCAAGAGCACATACTGGCCTCACAGCAGACCTGAGTTTCGTTCCCAGCACCCACACAGACCAGCTCACAACTTCCTCTAACTCCATCTGCACTCGTGTGCACTTCCCCCCCCCCCACACATGGATACACAATTTTTTAATTAAAGTAAAATAAATAGCTTCTATTTGTGGCATGCCAGACATATCCAATATGCCACCTTCATCTCCTTTAAGAAAATGATGGCATCTATGTTCCTTGCTTGGCACTCATTTATCCTGGCAAACCCTGGGACTTAATGTAACATCTACCCTTCTCTAAAGACAGCTAATTTCTTTTATATCAGCTATAGGCTTTGCGTAGGCCTTGAATAAAAGTCCAGAGAATCTGGCTGTGACTTTGCAGGATCATGGGGTCTTTGTCAACCACCCAAAGTAAAATTCCAGTGGAGCCAATATCCCTGCCCCTTCAGCAGTGCCTTTGGCCTGTCCTGCTTCCTGAGCTGTGACCACAGGGTAGGTTTCACAGTAGGCCCGTGCCTGTGGCCAGCTTGGCCTATGCTGCTGCTGACTAAATAAGCTATACTTAGAAAGTATGGTTTATTTTCCCCCGGTGTATTTGGCTGCCCATGAGTATGAGTTTAATTCCTAAAAATGACCCTAAAATGTGGATTTTTTTTTCCCTCTATTTTTAACCCTGGTTACCACCCTTGCTTCTAAGTAATAGATACATGCACACCAAGACACAAACAGACTTAGGCATCAAAGAGCAGAGAGACCTCCTGTTCTGTTCTTTGTCAATGTGTTTGGGGTTTTCTAGTTCTCCTGTTACCACCATAGTCCTGTCATTGACCCACCAGCCCTGCGTACTGAGTTAAGGAGGATGCTAGTGAGTTAAATGACTTGTCCAAGGTCTCAGAATTAAGTGGCACAGGGTTTGAACCTGGGGCTGGATTTGAGTCTAACTCAATCACTCATGACCCCTACAACCTAGAAACCACACACAGTCTCTCCAGCTTTGCTTTCTAGTTTGTATTCGTGGTGAGGGCACTCCTGGAGGGAGTAGAAGGGCTTCTGTCTCAGCCACTGGGGACTACTTAACCCTTCTCTCTCTGTGGGCCTCAGGCCTTTCAAACAGCAGGTGAGTCTAAACAAAAACCCCAGACCGACAGCTGTCTTGAATCCGTGAGTCAGGGTTGAAGAATGGAGAGTCACAGTCGCCTGAAGCTACAACAGGTCAGGGAGACCTTAAAAGGACTCAGCACACAGATCTCCATGTATCTAAACCATGATCTGCATTCAGTTCTTGCTTCTGAATCAGCTCTGACACATCCAATCCTTTGTTCTCAATGTCTTCAGAGTTACTAAGAAGACTGCTAATTAAGCAGGTCAAGGAACAAGTCAGTTTGGCCACAGACACCTGCAGCAGACACACACTGTGGCTTGGACATGGATTGAAAATGTCCCTCAAGGGTTCCTGGACTAGAAGCCTGTTCCTCAATGTGGTGATTTTGAGAGGTGGTGGATTGGTTAAGAGGTAGTGACTAATAAGAAGTGCTTGGGGCATTAGGGATAACACCCTTGGGAAGGATTAGTGTTGGCCTCTGTGGTGGTTTGAATAAAAATGGCCCCTATAGACTCATAGGAACTGATACTATTAGGAAGTATAGCTTGTTGGAGAAGGTTCATCACCAGGGAGTGGGGTTTCAGTGGGGTTTGAGGTTTCAGAGGCTCAAGCTAGACCTAGTGTGCCATTCACTTCTTTCTGCCTGCAGGTCTAGAAGTAGAACAATCAGCTCCTTCTCAAGTACCGTGTCTGTCTGCACAGTGCCATGCTTCCTGCCATGATGATAATGGACTAAACTTCCGTAAGCCAGCCCTAATTCAGTATTTTCCTTTAAAAGAGTTGCTGTGATCATGGTGTCTTTTATAGCAATAAAACTCTAACTATGGCAGTCATTCTCCCAAGAGCAATTTTGGTAAGAGAGGATAATGTCCATGTATATATGAATATGATCAAAACATGTTATATGCATGTATGAAAACTTCACAATAAGTGTTATATAATTAATATGTGATAAATGCAGATAGGAGTGAATTATTCTGAAAAGAAACACCTTGATCTTTACCTTCAAGCTACTATGAAGCCATTACCTTGAATCCCTCACCAGAGGCCAAGTCAGTGACCTTGTACTTTCAGCTTCTACAACTCCAAAGTCTGTGTGTTTGTGTGTGTGTGTGTGTGTGTGTATGATGTATATGTTGTAGATATAAATATTTGTACACACACGCACTTACATATAAAAATCTTTTCTTCATGTATTACCCAGCCTCAGGTGTTTCGTTCTAGCAATATTAAATAGACAAGCACCCATGATAAGACATGAACTATTTTGGTTTGGTGAATCTACCACCAGTATAGTTGGCCTCTAACTGCTTTTACCATTAGCCTTCTTTGGAGGAAATTTCAGAGTTTAAATCCTCTCAAGGCAGACTATTATAGGCAGTGACTGATTGAGGTTGGCCTAGGAAAGCCAAGCTCCTGTGTTTCAAGGTGGGACACATTCCCAAGGTGACACTCACATTCTGAGCTCCCTGCAGGCTCAGGCTCAGGACAGATCTGCTGAAAAGGGCAGATTTGATGAGCATCTCTCTCTCCTTCTTTCCTCTGTTCTGTATCATTTCTCCCCAGAGTTTGGAGTCCTCACCTCCCTTCCTGTTCAAGTGATAGAGGCCATCGTCCAGCTTTCCTCTCCAGTCCCTGACACCATCCACTCTGCTCCCGTTCTCTCTCTCTCTTTGGGTTTATCTCTCCTTTCAGATCTGATTAAAGTATTGGGACTCCAAGCCAGCTCTGTCTGACTATAAATTCACTTTCTCACTCATTGTAATACCTATTGGTGGAGTCTACAAGGTAGGGACTTCTGGAGTCCATGTTCTAGGATAACTCTACCAGGGTTACCCTACTGAACTTTCCAATTTGGACTCTCTTAAGCCTTTCAGTTTCTGGCTTTTGACCACTGCTTGTCTTATCTAGCGTCCCAACAGAGACACTTGCAACTTTGAACTGTATTCATTCATACACACAGTGTAGGCGACACTCACTGTCTTCCCTATACTGGCTTCTATTTAAAATGCTGGAGATAGATAATTATTTGATTGATAAAAAATGAAGAGATCATTAAAGACTTTTCCTCTTTTCTGGTTTTAATATTATTAACTTCACCTAAAGTTAAAAACATAATGGCATTCTTGTGAGGCTATGCCAGTGCCTGGCAAACACAGAAGTGGATGCTCACAGTCAGCTATTGGATGGAACACAGGGCCCCCAATGGAGGA